>NC_092876.1:244024027-244192105 GCF_028372415.1 Notamacropus eugenii | reverse complement strand
ACTTCTAGGGATCACAGGTTGCCAAGTGTTAGTTTTGACTCCATTCTGAATTAACTTGCCTCTTCAGAAGCTGACTCTTCAACTCATTACATTTTTCTTCTTAACCTTTCTTCTATTTAAAAAATAATTATGTTTCTTCAATTAACAAAAGTACATTTTATTTCCCTCCCCCTTACTCCTTTTCTGAAAAAAAAAATAAAAATAAAATCCCTTAAAATGTTCATCAATCAAATGAAAATTGAAAATCAAAAGAAAATTCTTTGACCTTGTTCAATACATTGTGTATGTGTAGTACACAATATATATACACACTCACACATACACACATGTGTGTATGTGTATATGTGTGTATATGTTCACCCTGAGTCTAATACTTTTTCAGGGGGCTGGTGTAAAGCATCATCACTGATCCTTTGGAATCATGGTTGGTTATGTCATTGATCAGAGTTGTTAAGTCTTTCAGGATTATTGATCTTTACAATATTATTTTATTGTACAAATATTTCTCCTGGCTCTGATCAGTTCAGTCTGCATCAGTTCATATAAATCTTCCCAAGGTTTTTCTGAAATGATCTCTATCTTTTTTATAGCAAAATATTATTCATTGCATTCCCAGTTATCTCTTTCCTTTCTAATTTTAGCTACATTAGTTTTGTTTGTTTAAAAACTTTTAAAAAATTATTGTAATCAAAATTGTTTATTTGATCTTCTCTATCCTTTGTTTGGTCATGAACTTTCCCTTGATTCCTTGATCTGAAAGTTCAATTTTTTTTTACTCTAATTTGTTTATGATGTAATTCTTTATGCATAGGTCATATATCTATTTAGAATTTACCTTAGATAATGGTATAGGTTGGATGTTACTCTATAGATGGTTTCTGCCAAATTGCTTTCTACTTTAATTCTTCCATTAAAAATGAATACTTTATTCTTGGCAATAAGAATGTCAGTTCTCCTACCTCTAATTTTCTTCCTCATACCCTTCTGCTCAAATTGTTTTAATATTTGAAATGTTTTTCTTTCTTTTCACCTCAAGTTCTTCTTCTTCTATATCTCTAAACTGTTCTGTCCTTCAGCTTAGAACCCTTCTCCTTTTCTCACAAGTTCTCCTAAATTTTCCATCTACAGGCTTTCTTTATATACATATACACGTATATGTATATACATGTATACATATACATATATATATACATGTATATAAATTTTAGACTCAAACACCAGAACTCAAATACAGAATAGAGAAAAGAAAGAGAAATGTATTATAAACTTAAATATTTAAACAAATAAAAAGTAAGAAAAGAAAAAGAGCACATTGTGCACAGCAGAGAATAAGAGAGAATTCAAAACATAAAGCAATAAATTTTCAATTTGAGAAAGCCTACATGAGAAACACTACACATTATGTCCATCTTTACTTCCTTGTAAGTTTTCTTTTGTTCTCTGCTGTGCAATTTTTACTTTGTTCTTTTTCCCCCTCTCCCCCAGAAGGACACATTTAAGTACAGGTATATTAATATACATATACATATATATACATACATTCTTACATACATAGATATATGAACTTATACTTTCCCTAAGAAATTATACACCTGATCTTTGTTTTTATGTTTGTGCATATCTATTATTTCCTATTTCTCTTGATTCTGCTAGCTTGCATTCTATCCCTTACCTTGACCTCTTACTTAGCTCACACTTCTTCCAAGGATCATTCCCATATCCTCCCGCTCCCAAAAATCTGAATGCCCTTTTATATCCTTTTTTAACCCATTCCCTCACTTTCTCCTATAAAAATTCCTCCCTTTTCCTCCCATTCTCATTAATCTCAATATCCTTCTGTACCCTCTTTTAAGGTATTTCCTCACCTGCTTCTCTAACAATTCCTCCCTTTTCCTCCCCCTTCTCCCTATCTCCTAAACATTTTATTTCTTCTGAATTTAGAAGATTTTTATATTCTTCTAGATATATATCTATTGTTCCCTCTTGAACCCATTCCCAGTGAAAGTAGGTTACCAGAATTACTAGCCTTCCTCCCCCATCTAATTCCTCTGTGTCAGTTCTTCCTCTCATACCTCATTTGTATAAGATAATTACTCCTTCAAACTGTTCCTAGGTGGTTTTACATTTTAAAGTCAAATCATACTTAGATTAACTCCAATCTTTAACTACCCAAATGCAAATGGCAGTCTTTGACATAAATTTTATATTTTACATACATAAAAGGTGAATGGCCTATTCTTATTGAATTCCTTGTAATCCATCTGTGGTATGTACTTATGTTTCTCTTGGTTCTTTTATGTCAAATATTCTATTAAGTTCATGTTTTTAAAAGAAAGTCTGACAGTTTATCAAATATCCATTTTTTTCCATTCAGGATTATTCTAAACTTTGTTGGGTATGATATTTTTGGCCAGAACCCCAATTCTTTTGCTCTTTGATATATAGTGTTCCAATATCTGTGGTCTTTTAATGTCTCTGCTGTTAGGTCTTGTGTGGTTCTAAAGTGGCACCATCATATTTAAATTTTTTTTTGTTGCTTTTAATATTTTATTCTTGAGTTGGGGGTTTTGGAATTTGACTATAATGTTCCTATGAGTTTTCACCACAGGAACTCTTTCAAGTTGTGTTCAATGGATATTTTCTATTTCTATTTCCCACCTTGTTCTAATGTTTAAGGACCATTTTCTTTAATTTTTTCGTGTATCATTGTTTCAAGATTCTTTTTTTGATCATAGCTTTCAGGTAGTCTGATAATTCTTGTTTTCTCTTCTTAATATGTTCTCCAGAGCAGCTGTTTTTCTTGTTTCACTTTCTCTTCTATTTTTTTATTTTTTATATTCTGTTTAATTATTTCTTGATCTCTTATAACTTTGCTGGATTCCACTTGTCCAATTCTAATTTTTAAAATGTAATTTTCTTCCTAAAGATTCTGAATCTTCTTTTTGATTGACTTTCTTTTCATAATCTTCTTTGGATTTCTTTAGATTGTGTTTAGCTTTTCCTCAATCCCTCTCATTTGACTTTCAATATTTTTAGAGTGCTTCTATAAATTATTTTTTGGGGAAGTGACCATTTGATTACTCTGGGGTAGAAGAGGGTTTCTTTGCTTCACTCCCCTCCTCTGAGGATGAACCCTTGTCTTCCCTATTTTTAAAATTATTTATTTACTTTTAGTTATCAACATTCATTTCCAGAAGATTTTTACTTCCAAATTTTCTCCCATTCTCTCCCCTCACCCACCCCAAGACATCATGCTTTCTGATTACCCCCTGCCCCAATCTGCCCTCTCTTCTATCACATTCCTCCCTCCTCCCTTCCCTTATCTCCATCTTCTCTCCTTGCTTTTAGGACAATATATTTCTATACCTCATTACCTGTATTTCTTATTTCCCAGTTGCATGCAAAAACAATTCTCAACATTCGTTCCTAAATCTTTGAGTTTCAACTTCTCTCCCCTTCTCTCTCCCCATACACCCCCACTGAGAAGGCAAGCATTTGAATACAGGCTATACATGTGTAGCTATCCAAAATACTTCCATAACAGTCATATTGTGAAAGACTAACTATATTTCCCTCCATCCTATCCTGTCCCCCATTTATTCTATTATCTTTTTTGACCTTGTCCCTCCCCAAAATTGTTTACTTCTAATTACTCCCTCCTCCCATTTGCCTTCTTTCTATCATCCCCCCACTCCACTTATTCTCTTCTCCCCTTGTTTCCTGTAATGTAAGATAGATTTTCATATCAAATTGAGTGTGCATATTATTCTTTCCTTAAGCCAAACGTAATGAGAGTAAGCTTCATCTTTTCCCTCTCACCTCCCCCCTTTTCTCCTCTATTTAAAAGCTTTTTCATGCCTCTTTTATGAGAGATACTTTGCCCCATTCCATTCCTCCCTTTCTCTTCCCAATATATTCCTCTGTCTCCACTTAATTTTATTTTTTTGGATATCATTCCTTCCTATTCCACTCACCCTGTGCCTTCTGTCTATATGTATATAAATCCTCCAACTACTCTAATACTGAGAAGTCTCAAGAGTTACAAATATTATCTTTCCATGTAGGAATGTACACAGTTCAAGTTTAGTAAGCCCCTTAGAATTTCTCTTTCCTGTTTACCTTTTCAAGCTTCTCTTGATTCTTGTGTTGGAAAGTCAAATTCTCTGTTCAGCTCCAATCTTTTCATCAAGAATGCTTGAAAGTCCTCTATTTCATTGAATGATCATTTTTTTCCCCTGAAGTATTATACTCAGTTTTGCTGGGTAGGTGGTTCTTGGTTTTAATCCTAGTTCATTTGACTTCTGAAATGCTATATTCCAAGGCCTTCAATCCCTTAATGTAGAAGCTGCTAAACCTTGTGTTATACTGATTTCCACAATACTCAAATTGTTTCTTTCTGGCTGCTTGCAATTTTTTTCTCTTTGACCTGGGAATTCTAAAATCTGGCTACAATATACCTAGAAGATTTTCTTTTTGGATCTCTTTCAGGATATGAGTGGTGGATTCTTTCAATGTTTATTTTGCCCTCTGGTTCTAGAATCTCAGGGCAGTGTTCCTTGATAATTTCATGAAAGATGATATCTAGAATCTTCTTTTGATCATGGCTTTCAGGTAGTCCCATAATTTTTAAATTGTCTCTCCTGGATCTATTTTCCAGGTCAGTTGTTTTTATAATAAGATATTTCAAACTGTCTTCAATTTTTTCATTCTTTTGTTATTGTTTTTTAATTTCTTGGTTTCTCATAAAGTCATTAGATTCCATCCGCTCCATTCTAATTTTTAAAGAACTATTTTCTTCAGTGAACTTTTAAACCTCCTTTCCCATTTGGCTAATTCTGCTTTTTAAAGTATTTTTCTCCTCATTGGTTTTTTGGACCTCTTTTGCCAGTTGGGTTAGTCTATTTTTAAAGGTGTTATTTTCTTCAGCATTTTTTGGGTCTCCTTTAGCAAGCTGTTGACTCACTTTTCATATATCACTCTCATTTCCCTTCCCAATTTTTCTTGCATCTCTCTTACTTGATTTTCAAAATCTTTTTTTTGAGCTCTTCCTTGCCCTGAGATCATGACAAATTTATTTTGGAGGTTTTGGATGAAGAAGTCTTGACTTTGACGTCTTCCTCTAATGACATGCTTTTTTCTTCTTCATTGGAAAGGATGGAGGAAAATACCTGTTCATCAAGAAAGAAACCTTCTATCATCTTATTAGTTTTCCCTTTTTTGGACATTTTCCCAGTCAGTTACTTGACTTTTGAGTCCTTTTTCAAGTGGAGGGTACACTTTAGGGATCTGTAACTTCTCAGTTCCTCCAAGGTGGCACAATCAAGGTAGAGGAGTTTACTCCTCTCTTGGCCTGCATTCTTTTCTGGGAGCAACCACAAGCTTTTCTGCCCAGGAACTGTGAAGTAGGGTTCCTTCTCCACAGTTGCATCCAGCTCTACCCTGTCAGTGCTCCTCCTCACCCCAGAGCCACCACTCAAGGCTGAGATTTAGAGCTGCTGCTTGATTTCCTCAGGGTCATTAGGCCCAGGGCTTCAAAAATGGACACTGCAGTTTCTTGGGGGCAGGGCCAGGGCTACGGCAGGACCCGACTCTCTTCTCACCTAGGTGAAAGAGCTTTCTCACTGAACTTTGAAGTTGTCTTTGGTGTTTGTGGGTTGAGGAATCTGGGAACCACAGCAGCTACCAGTGATTCCATGCCCTAAAGCCTGCTTGGGTCCTGTCCTTGCTGCTTGGCCAAGGCTGGGCTGGGCTCTGCTCTGAGCCTGGTGTGATAGACTTTTCCTGTCAGCCTTCCTTTCGGGCTGTCTTGGGCTGGAAATCTCTATGTTGCTTGTGCTTTGCAGCTTCTGCTGCTCTAGAATATGTTTTGATTCATTTTTATAGGCATTTTATGGGCTTTGGGGGGAGAGCTGCAGCATATCTGTCCTTCTCCTCCACCATCTTGGCTCTGCCCCCCCCCATCTTCCCTATTTTTATAATAACTTTCTAAGGTTGAATTCTTTTTCCTTTGCTTATGCACTTTCTTTTGGTAATAATTTAATTTTTATAATCAACTCCAGTCCTGGGATATGGGCTATGGTGCTTCTAGTCTCAGATTCTCAACTCTCCCCTCTGACCTTCAACTTAAATCAAGACCTCTAGCCTCCTATAAGTGCCCACAGCCAGAAACATCAGAATTCCACTGCTTTGGCACTCACCCTGCCTATACTGGTTTCTCCTTACCCCCACCATGTCTCTACAGCACAGTTAGGTTTGACATTCTTTGTCAGTAGAGGTCCTCTATCTTCCCTGGCTCACATGCCCACCACTCACTGCCCTTGTCCCCAGGGTAAAAGTTCTTATGTTTGGAGCCAGACAGTATCCCAACATAACTAACCCTGGGGCTCACCAGTAGTTGTTTAAGCAGACCATAGCCTGGAGGTGTTCACTCTTTACAGGGACCAAACCTCTTCCTGGAATTTTCATTCAGATCTTTTCTGATTGTCCCTGGAGGACCTCTGTTGTTCCTCTGTTTTTATTTATTTTGTCCCTTTGTTTGCTCTAAGGTGCTGTTTCATCTTTTGTGGGGGAAAATATTGAGAACTTGGAGTTTTCTGATCTACTCCTCCATCTTCCCAGAATCCTCCCTCTGGCTTTCTTTACACGCTCTTTAAATGACTTTTCAACTCATGCTTATTCTTCAGCTCACATCATTCTCCTCATCCTGTCCTCTTTCTCACAACCTTTCCATGAAGAAGTCAGATGTATTTCTATAGTTCTGCTATATATAGTATTGCTATTTTAGAATAGATATTAATAAACTATGGAGTATCCAGAAAGAGGTGACTATGTTGGGGAAGGTTCTCAACTTATTGCCCCATGAGGATTAATAGAAGCAACTGAATTGCTTAACATGTAGAAAATTTGGTGGGGGAGGCGAGGCATAGGGGACACATAGCAATAAGTATTTGGAGACCTGTCATAGAGAGGAAAGATTAGATTTGTGCTTGGGGCCAGAGGGAATAAGAAGAAACAGTGAGTGGAAGTCGAAAAGAGTCAAATTAGATTTGCTACATGTAAAAAGTTCCTAAAAAATAAGAGCTAGCCAAAAATGGAAAGGATTGCTTATTTCATTGGGTGAGTCTGCTACCCTTTACAGGAGATCTTCAAACAATGGCCGGATGATTACCTGTCAGGTATGTTTTTTTTTTTTTTTCAGGTATACATTGAAATAGATGGTGCTGCTGAAATATTTTTTATTTTTCTTTGCTTTCAAAAAAACGATTTTAAAAATTTGACTTAAAATCAGAGATTAGCTATTAATATGTATGGTTTTTATGCTGGGAGTTCCTTAAGCAAATAAATCACAATTCCAAATAAATTCTCTTTCTACCCCTCCCCCTCACAAAAAGTTGAATTAATATTTCACAAACAAGGGAAGGAAAACAATATCTCTTACATCTTTGTTTCCTTTTTTTCCCCAAAATTAATCTTCAATTAAAAGACATCAATGATAGACTGAACTTTTGAAATGTCCAGTGTGAGTTATCCTTGGGAAGGAAATGGTCTTAGGAAAAACATACTGAAAAGAGATTTCTCAAAAGCATTCAAGAGGCCACTCATAAAGGAAAATAATCCTTTCAGACAGCTGTTCCTCTGTCATTCTTAGTAGAAACTGAAGAGGGTAATTGTGGGAGAACAAGAAATAATACCCAAAATTTTAACTCTTTCATTCTGGTGCGCACATGGTGAGGGTCCTCAATGTCAAACTGATAGAAATTAGCGATGGATGAATTTCAACAATTTAAGGAACATGAGAGATAAACATCCCTAAGTGTAGGTGCTTGTAATTTTTTTTAATATAGTACAGTAGAACTCCCCCACACACACACATTTCACCCCAAGTCACCCCACCCCCTGAACTAAATTGATTAATGGAACATTGCCATTGTTTCCACAGCTGAGGTTAGATAAAATCAGTTGGAGCTACTGTGACATACCAGGATAAACAGAAGCTAACTGAACTTTTGTGAACCTCAAAGAGATTAAGTTCAAGATTTGATGAAAAGTTCAAGTTCATTGTTATGAACCATCAAGTCTGTTCTCTTTTTATCTGAGTTCCACCACTCAAATAAATGCTGTGTAGGGGGTGGAAGAATCCATGATTAATGCTGACAGAAACAGTGTCTTGCTTGCAAGGCATACAGCTGTTAGAGAAGGCAAATGGGGACTTTAAAAGAAGCTGAAAGCCAGCAGGGCATCTGGGGAGTATCTTATTTCATTGCCTTTTCCTACTTATTATAAGACATAAAAACAGACATTTGCCACTAGGAAAATGTTTCATGAATTGAGTGTTATGATTTCATAAACTGATACTATCGCTTTAGGGGACTGAATGAACTTTTCAGGAAGGCTGAGTTGTTTTCTTAAAATAGATTCTAGTAGAACTTCAATACTTAAGCATTAAGTTGTTACAGGTTAGACCCTCTCACTTCTTTCTGGATATAATGGACAAAAACAAAACTACTGGGGTGTATGACCAAACTAAAGATAGTGCCTTCATTTATCATTAATTATAATTTGTTTATAGAATTTTTCCATTATAGGATGATGGGACTCGTTATTATTTAATCCATAATCTGCCCATTTTGCAACAAGACTATCTGAAATCAGTATATCTACAACATTTTTCCTTTTGCTTTTCTGCCCTGCCAGTATTGCCTTTGTGAGTGGCACAAAGCAGTAGTACATAGATCCCCCACATGCCGTATCCTGCCTCTATCAATTTGCACAGGCTGTGCCCATCCCTTGATGCCCTTCTCCTCACTCCTGCCTCTTGGAATCTCTAGAGATTTGGCTAGTGCCACCATCAGTATGAGTAGCCTTTTCTGATCTCTCCAGTTGTTAGTGTCTTTCCCTCCACCTCAAATTATTTTGCAATCTCTTTATAAGTATTTTGTATTTCCTTACTTGTGTGCTTGAAATTTCCATTCTCGAGAAGATAAGCTTCTTGGGAGCAGAGATTATGTCTTTGCATCTCCAGCACCTAACAGAGAATCTTGTCTATAGTAGATTCAATAAATTTAATGGAATCTGTTCTGCACCCTCAAAATCCTTTAATGGTGCCTGGAATCAAGCTTTAGAAATTAATTTCTTTGATATTTGAAGTTATTTAAGATTTTAATAGTCACCATTAGAAATGTAATTATAGTAATTTTTTTTGCTCAGTGCCTAGTACTTACCTAGTAGGTACTTAACAAATGTTTGTTGGTTTGACTGATTTTCACACAGCGCTTTGAAGTCTCCAAAGGCCTTTACAGATACTATCTCACTTGATCCTCATAGTTACCCTTTGAAGAAGATGATATTATGATTCCCATTATACAGCTGCAGAACCTGAGGCTCAGAGGGTTTAAGTGCCTTCCCAAACTCCCAGAGCTCTTAAGTGACTGAGGCAAAATTCAAATCTAGTTTTTCCTGACTCTAAATGCTGCACTGCTTGGGGCAACACATTAAATCAGTTACAACTAAAATCCTAATGGGAATCAAGTGCTATCTTTCTGAGAGCCAGGCCTTAGGGAATACAATATAGAACACATACCTGAGGAAATGAAAATGCCAAGGTGGGGAAGAAGGACACTAGGTTAGAAAGGGATATGTTGCCAAAGACAAAGTTTGCCGCAATAAACTTTGCCTAACGTTGACTTTATTTTTTTGATCCATTTCTTATATTCCATATGACACAACCATGGCAGAAGTTCCATTTCATGAAAAGATGAAAGTGATATGTTCCCCTCTTCAGCCCAGAAGATGGTTTTCGGAGAGATCCAGGTGGAAGAGTCAATGTCAGTTGTTTTACATTCTGTGAAGGAATAATGGTTATTGGCCAAAAGGAAAGACAAGCAAGAGTTAACACCATCTGTCTTCACTACCTAACAGTTGTTCAAATCCCCTAACAGTTGTTCAAAGTTCCCTTACTCTGGTTGCCTTAACAGTGCTTCACTCTAACCTTCAGAGAGGTCAAAACTCACCTTTGAATACCTCTAAATTAAATCATTCTGGACAGATGAGAATCTATTCTATTTTCAAACAAACAAACAAAAATTTCCAGAGGAAGATATTCAACAATATGCCTTAGAAAATCAGCCTAGTATTTACCAAGCCTCAAGAGAAAATATAAATATATACAGTATTAATTTCATATCTCATATTACGGCCCAACCCTCCTGTAAAATGATTGGCCAAGAAGTAATACATGTGAAGTGAAAATGATTTTCTGTAAAGGGAAATTTCTGTTATTAATGGATAGGATTGCCATGATTTGCTTTGTATTTCCCAAAATTCACATTCCTTTCTCAGAAATGCTTTGGACACCTTTTATTGTTTGTGTGACTATATCTCTAAAGATCAGATAGAGTTTTCTACCTTAACTGTTTAAGCATGCTTGGCACTTTACTTGAAGCACCCTCCCAGCAATTCTGCAATCAGATTTCTCCTCAGATTAGACTAATAACTTTTAGAGATGAAGCCTAAATGATTCCCAGCTCTAGCTTTCATAGCTACAGGGCATAGTGGATAGATTGTTGGGCCTTTAGTCAGGAAGACCTGAGTTCAAATCCAGCCTCAGACACCTACTATCAGAATGACCCTGGACAAATCACTTAATCTCTGTTTGCCTCAACTTTCTCAACTGCAAAATGGGAGTAGCACCAGTATTTATCTTGTAGTATTTTTGTTAGTATCAAATAAGATAATATTGATACACAGTGCCTGGCACTGAACACATAATAGACATTATATAATATTTTATTGCTTTCTTGTTCTCCATACCTCCCCTCAAAGTATGCTATAAGAAGGCTATACTGGTATCCTCGTAGGAATAAAGTCCCCATAATTCCTCCATGTAATGTTTGCTATGTATTTTATAATGAATATTGAAATTATGGTAAGAATCTAGTTAATTCATTAGTTTCCATCACTTTCAGATTCCCTATTACTTATAATACTCCTCTCCAGTCTATAGGAAAATGTCTACAGTGATTTTGCTATAATAATTTCATCGATCCTGAGATCTCACATATGTGAATAATCCTTTCAATGATATAGATCATAATTTATCCATGCTCCCTTATCCTATTTAGTGGCAAGCAAAGTGGGGTCTTTTACTGTTTTTGTTTTAGACCATCGGGTGCCTCTGATTGAATCTTGCCTTTGATTAAGAGTCTTTAACTAGAAACATTGTACATATATTGCAGAGAGAGTTTTAACCAATCATACATGTGCAAGTGGGCTCTAACCAATCAGACACATGTGGGCTCTAGCCAATCAGATGCTGAGAAGAACTGTATATAAAAAGAACCAGAGCTGAGAGAAGTAAATGTGAAGAGAGCCAGTGTTGAAGGGGTGAGCCAGCATTGAAAAGACTACAGCTGTGTGGAAGACCTCTGAAAGCAGAGACGAATCCCTGTCTATTGATCTGTGTTGATTTCTCAGACAGAAGTCTGGTCTGTTTGTCTTTATGAGTGAATTGAGATGATGGTGCTGGCGATATGCGTTAGTATTGTTGTTGTCCTGCTGAGTGGAGCAGTCCCCATGAGCTGATACATGGAGCAGGAGCAGAGAGCTGCCTACATGTGAATCCAGGCGAGTTGAGAGTGGTCAGTCCACTTGGAATTTGGAAGTCAACCTCAAGTTAAGGTACTTGGACTTGATAATGATTAAGAAGATTGTTCTTATAGTGACCTAAGGGTGGATGGTGTGGTACTTTGAAAAAGGACTTTACTTGGATGCATGATATTGATCCAATGATAAGTTTTACTTAAGGATATTGCTATGAATGTCATGCTTTACTTCACTGAACAATGTTTAGTTTATTGCTGATTAAATAGAGAGTTCATTATACTATGTGATTAGACCCTTGAAATTATGCACAGCAGCAGGTGTGCTGCTGTGATTGGTTTTACACCTGTACAATTCTTGTTTTGTCCAGCTTGTTTTTGTCCATTAAGGGGTTCACCCAATGTAGCAGCAGGGAGGGTGGGTTCCTCTGAATCTTTTGACTTTGGATATTGGTGGAGTATGGGAGCTGTACAGTGGTTGGTTATCTCTCATGACTCATATTTCACAGTTATATATCTTTCTGGTAATCATAGTACCATAGGTTTAGAACTATTAACTACTTCCAAGGTCCACTAGTCCATCCCTTTCATTTTTCAAATGAGGAAACTGAGGCCAAGATATGTCAAGTGACTTGACTAAAATCATGACTAATAATTAGCAACACAAGAATTTGAGCACTGAGTTTCTGTTGCTATATATGGTGCTATTTGTCCTGTATCCTCCTGCCTTTACAATAGTACATTATATTTTTTTATGTTGTTTCTATTGTATAAATCTTCTTTTGAAATGTGTTGTCACCTACTCACTGTATCCCTCTGCATTGGGTGAACCTTAACTTTAATTCCTTGAAACAAAAATCCTTCCAGTTTTTGTTGTGGATACCCCAGGTAGTGTAGTGAAACCTATTTTATGCTTCTCAGAATCATGGTTTTAAATACATAAAATAAAATATATAGAATTACCAAGTTAACCACTGATATCAAGAATTATTAAAATTTTAAAACAAAAGTTCACAGATTTGTTAAGAACTCTTGCTTTGAAGACCATCATTTGTAAGTACATGACAAGGCGGATAGTGTACAGAGGAGGGCAATCAGCATAGTGAAGGACCTTGAGTTCATAAAATAGGAGAATCTGTAAAAGGTAATTCATATGTTTATCACAGACAAAAAGAGGACTGAGAGGCAATCTGTACTCAAGTACAGTGAACATATGGAGTATGAATTAGACTTATTCTATTTGTTCATAGGGAGAAGAGGTAGGAGCAGTGGGTAGAAGGTGAAAAGAGGCTTATTAGGCTTGGTGCACCCCTCAGCCCCCCCAAAACTTTCAATAATTAAATTAAATAAATTAAAATTAAACTTAATAATTTAATTTTAAAAATTAAATAGCTTACTTCAAAAGGTAATGTATTCTCCTTCCTTTGAAGTCTTCAGGCAGAATCAGGATGGCTGATTACTTAGTGGGCATGTTATGGTGGGGATTTTTTCAGGAACAGCTTGAACAATATGAACTCTGACATCCTTTCCAACTCATAAATCTTTGATTTCATGACTAATAGCCATATTGCTACACTATGGTAATTTACTCTAGTTACAGAAGTAACTGCATAAGAAAAAGTATGGAATTCTTCATTGCCATTATTATGAAAAAACAAATGAATAACTCTCAAACAATTCAGACACAGAATGGGCTCATTCTGATTAAGGGGCCTTTTTTTAACCTTAAGCAAGATGGAACTTGAAGTGAAGTCTGGGATACAAAAGGAGGAGCAATGGCTTCATTGGTTCCCCCTGGTGCCATTGAGGAGACCAATGGTGAACTGAAGACCACTTCTTCATTGCAGAACAAGCCTGAAGAGTGGTGGGTGAGACACTTATTAAGGTAACCAAAAGTATCTTCAGTATTTTCGTGGCATTCCTATCAATTCCAGCATTATGACATCATTGTTATAAATTTGACATAGAAACTTCTTGTTATCAAAAAATTTTAAAAAATAAAAAAAACCTGATCAACAAAGTGGGTGTTGATTGATTGGGGAAGGCTGAATGAACTATAGTATATAAGTGTAATGAAATATTAACATGCTATAAGAAATGGCAAATGTGAATAATAAGAGAAGATTTATATGAACCGATTCCAAGTGAAGTTAGAAGAACCAGGAGAAAAATATAGGAAATGAAAAAGAATGTAAAGCAAAGCCAAATACTGAGCTTTCTTGGCTCCAGAAAAGAGATGTGGCAGGATTTTCTTCTTTTCAATGGAGAGGCAGGGGACTAAGGGCAGAGAATACTGTGTACTCTTTCAGGAATATCGATGACATCATTTGGTTCTACTTAAATGTCTTACTTTGTTGCAAGGAAAGTTGCATGTAATGATGATAGTTATGGGGAAGTATAATTGGGGGAAATGTTTGTTAAGTTTAACAAAATGCATCAATAAAGATTATTTTGTGACAATTTAAGAAAAGTCATTACTTTTGCCACATCTCCCTTCCCTTCCTTCCCTCCCTCCCCACTGAGGACTCTGCCCAATATAATTGTCTCACTCTAATTTTACCTCTGCTTTCCTCCACATACAGTCAAAACTGCTGACCTCTGCCTACTGTAAATGATTCTCCAACAACACAAACAGCCAAGGACATTAAATACTGTATATCTCTGCCAAGATTTTAACCTTTCATTTTTTTTTTTAGAACGTAACTCTTTTTTTTAAAATTTAATTAATTTATTAAATTTAAACATTTATTTTCACAAAATTTTGGGTTCCAAATTTTCTCCCCATTTGTCTCCTCCCCACACCCCAAAACACTGAGCATTCTAATTGCCCCTATCACCAATCTGCCTTCTCTTCTATCATCCTTCCCTTCCCTTGTCCCCATCTTCTCTTTTGTCCTGTAGGGCCACATAACTTTCTGTACCCCTTTACCTGTATTTCTTATTTCCTAGTTGCAAGAACAGTACTCCACAGTTGTTCCTAAAACTTTGAGTTCCAACTTCTCTTCATCCCTCCCTCCCCACCCATTCCCTTTGGAAGGCAAGCAATTCAATATAGGCCGTATCTGTGTAGTTTTGCAAATGACTTCCATAATAGTCGTGTTGTATAAGACTAACTATATTTCCCTCCATCCTATCCTGCCCCCCATTGCTTCTATTCTCTCTTTTGATCCTGTCCTTCCCCAAGAGTGTTGACTTCAAATTGCTCCCTCCTCCCATTGCCCTCCTTTCCATCCTCGCCCCTACCCTGCTTATCCCCTTCTCCCCCACTTTCTTGATTGTAAGATAGGTTTTCATACCAAAATGAGTGTGCATTTTATTCCTTCCTTTATGGAATGTGATGAGAGTAAACATGTTTTTCTCTCACCTCCCTTCTTTTTCCCTCCACTAAAATGTCTTTTGCTTGCCTCTTTTATGAGAGATAATTTGCCCCATTCCATTTTTGCCTTTCTCCTCCCAATATTATTCTCTCTCACTGCTTGATTTCATTTTTTTAAAGATATGATCCCATCCTATTCAATTCACTCTGTGCTCTGTGTGTGTGTGTGTGTGTGTGTGTATAATCCCACCCACTACCCAGACACTGAAAAGTTTCAAGAGTTACAAATATTTTCTTTCTGTGTAGAAATGTAAACAGTTCAACTTTAGTAAATCCCTTATGACTTCTCTTTGCTGTTTACCTTTTCATGCTTCTCTTCATTCTTGTGTTTGAAAGTCAAATTTTCTTTTCAGCTCTGGTCTTTTCATCAAGAATGCTTGAAAGTCCCCAATTTCATTGAAAGACCATTTTTTCCCCTGAAGTATTATACTCAGTTTTGCTGGGTAGGTGATTCTTGGTTTTAGTCCTAGTTCCTTTGACTTCTGGAATATCCTATTCCATGCCCTTCAATCCCTTAATGTAGAAGCTGCTAGATCTTGTGTTATCCTGATTGTATTTCCACAATACTTGAATTGTTTCTTTCTAGCTGCTTGCAATATTTTCTCCTTGACCTGGGAACTCTGGAATTTGGTCACAATGTTCCTAGGAGTTTCTCTTTTTGAATCTCTTTCAGGCAGTGATCTGTGGATTCCTTGAATACTTATTTTGCGCTCTGGTTCTAGAATCTCAGGGCAGTTTTCCTTGATAATTTCATGGAAGATGATGTCTAGGCTCTTTTTTTGATCCTGGCTTTCAGGTAGGCCCATAATTTTTAAATTGTCTCTCCTGGATCTGTTTTCCTGGTCAGTTGTTTTTCCAATGAGATATTTCACATTATTTTCCATTTTTTCATTCCTTTGGTTTTGTTTTGTGACCTCTTGGTTTCTCATAAAGTCATTAGCCTCCATCTGTTCCATTCTAATTTTGAAAGAACTATTTTCTTCAGTGAGCTTTTGAACCTCCTTTTCCATTTGGCTAATTCTGCTTTTGAAAGCATTCTTCTCCTCATTGGCTTTTTGAACCTCTTTTGCCAATTGAGTTAGCCTATTTTTCAAGGTGTTATTTTCTTCAGCAGTTTTTTGGGTCTTCTTTAGCAAGGTGTTGACCTTCTTTTCATGCTTTTCTTTTATCTCTCTCATTTCTCTTCCCAGTTTTTCCTCCACCTCTCTTACTTGATTTTCAAAATCCTTTTTGAGCTCTTCCATGGCCTGAGCCCATGGTATATTTTTTTGGATGTGTCGGATACAGAAGCCTTGACTTCTGTGTCTTTCCCTAATGGTAAGCATTGTTCTTCCTCATCAGAAAGGAAGGGAGGAGATATCTGTTCACCAAGAAAGTAACCTTCTATGGTTCTTATTTTTTTTCCCTTTTCTGGGCATTTTCCCAGCCAGTGACTTGACTTCTGAGTCTTCTTTCCACACCCACCACGCCTCCAGATCTGCCCAGCCAGTGCTTGGGGTCTGAGATTCAAATGCTTCTCCTCAGCCTCAGGGCTTTTGGCAGGGGCGGGGCTGCTATTCAGGGTGAGATCAAGTTCAGGTGCTTGGGTGGGGGCAGAGCCACCTCATGGGACTCAGTTCCCTCAGGGGGTTTATGCAGAGACCTTCAACAATGGATCCAGGCTCCTGCCTGCTTAGGGAGCCCCTGTCTGCCGCAGCCTCTGCTGCTGCCTTCCAAGGGGGCCTGAGTTGTGGGGACACCCCACTCCCCTCTCGACCAGCCAAAGAGTCCCTCTCACCAACACTTGTCGCCTGTGGGTGGAGGGACCTGAGTGGCCACTGGAGATTCTGTCCCTGAAGCCTGTTGGGATCTGCTCCTCTTGGTGCTGTGCGACCAAGGCAGGGCTGGGCTCTGCTCTGGGTCCGGTGCGTGACGGACCCTTCGTGTCAGGTTTCAGGGCTCTCTGGAACAGAAATCTCCTCCACTCGGTTGTTCTGTGGCTTCTGCTGCTCCAGAATTTGTTGGGAGTTCTTCTTTACAGATATTTTATGGGCTGTGGGTTCGGAGCTAGCATATGTGTGTCTTTCTACTCTGCCATCTTGGCTCCTCCCTAACCTTTCATTTTCAAACCAATTTTCCCATCTGTAAAGCAGAATTAAAGATTCTTACCTAACTCCTAGGGCTACTGTGTAAATTCACTACCATGAAGCTTGAGGAACAATGTTTGTAAAGCACTTCAAAAGGATAATTACAATGATAAGCACATTTAGCAAGCTAAGAGAATATCATTTAGTTTCTTTGGGTTATAAAGCTGATCAGTGCACATAAAAGCCAAGCTTTTGCATCAATGGATAAGCCAGTTAGAGAATCTCTTGGTAGTCAGTTCTGTGAGATATTATATTCAGTAATTAATTTTATAATAACTTGTGCACACATTAAAAAAAAGTAGTCCATTTGCATAAAAAATTACTGCTTAAGTGACAAATCAATTATTGCACACAAAGTCAATTATTACACACTTGTTTAAAAACTGAATATCATAATTAAAATTTGAGTAATTTGCTGTTTTTCCTATTCTAATGCGAGTGCTGTAATTAGTATTCTGCTTCTATAAGATTAAGTATTTCTAGAAAGTCATTAAAATAAAAATCCCTAAATGTAATGAATAGTAAATGTATGACAAATGTAATATTTTAAGAAAAGTCTTTTTTATAGAAATACTCATTCAATCCCTTTTTTCTTCCATAAGCAGATGACAGAAGTTCACTTTTCTTCTTTTTGGAGAGTGGAGACTTAAAGGGGTAGGCTGGGATAGACCTATGGTTTCATTCATCCACATGCAGTCTAAGGGCATTGAGAAGTTAAACAATTTGTCCAAGCCAGTATTGTGAGAGGGAGGACCTAGGGGTTCATGGCCCTAAATGAGATTTTATGAGTCGCTCTGTTTAGTATCATATAAAAAGCTTAAACTTTGAAGAGACTTTTGGTCAACTACACATTTTAGAAATGAGGAAACTAAGACTTCAACCTAATTCTCTCTCTCTCTCTCTCTCTGTGTGTGTGTGTGTGTGTGTGTGTGTGTGTGTGTGTGTGTCTGTATTTGTCTCTGTCTCTCTAATCCCAGACTATGCCTTTTTACTTCCTGAAGGAGAGTTGGATGTTGAAGGTTAAAAGAATTTTACATAAAATTCTTCCCTAGCTAATAGAATAAACACCATCCTAGAATTTCAGAAGTACTATATTAATAGGATTCCTGTGGCTAATTCTCTAATTAGAAAGTAGTACACATTTACCCAAATGGAATTTAATTCCCAAACCCAATGTTGTCCAATTTTTGAAAGATAAATTAATAGTAAATGTCCACAGGGCAGTGTATGTAGACTGAAGAACTATTGAATCGTACAAAAATTTTTTTTAAAGTTAGCAAGCATTAAACACTTACTTTGTGTCAAACACACTAAGATTCAAATAAAAATTAAAAAAAAAAAACCTTCTTGTCCTCAGGGAGCTCAGGCTCTAATGTGGGATACTGCCTCAGGGGTGGAAAACCTCTGGTCTAGAGGCCACATGTGACTTTCTAGGTCCTCAAGTGCAGTGTTTTGTTTGAACCAAACTTGACAGAGCAAATTCTTTAACTTAGACGATTATTTTATTATATTATTTATTTATATACTTTTATTTTTCATATTCTTTTCATATTTATTTTTCTTATGTTCTTTGTTGTATTCTTTTATTATGTGCTCTTTGGTTGAGGGGTTTTGTTCTGTGAAATTTGGATTCAGTCAAAGGACGTAGAGTGAACATGTGGCCTTGAAGTCACAGATTCCCTCCCTCTGGTCTATATAAATTAGAAAATACAAGACAATACAGAGTAGATGGAAGATAGCATTAGAGTAGAAGGTATTGTGAGCTAAGGGAATTGGGGGAGAGGGATATTGAGGAGAATGGTACCTGAGATGAATCTTAAAGATAACAAAGTGTTAACAATGAGGAAAGAAAGCATTTCAGTGAAAAGGCAGAGACAGAAGATGGAGAGGAGTCTATGAGGAACAGAAAATGAGTTATGGATGCATCATAGAGTAGATGAAGATGAATAATGTGTTAAAAGATTAGAAAGATGGGAAAGGACCAAGTTCTGAAGAGCTTTCATTACAAACAAAAGAGCTTACATTTGATTTTAGAGGGAATAGGGAGCCATTGCAGTTTATTAATGGCAGTTAGGTGGTACGGTGGATAGAGTCTGGGACTATAGTCAAGAGTATTCATCTTCAGTAGTTCTAATCTGGCTTCAGATACTAGCAATGTGACTCTGGGTAAGTCACTTAACCCTGTTTGCCTCAGTTTCCTCATCTGGTAAAATGAATTGGAAAAGAAAATGATGTATTTTTTACCCCTACCCTCCAGAAAAACCAAACAAAAACCCACAAAGAGTCAGACAGGACTGAAAAATGACTGAATAATGACAACAAGAAAACAAGAAGGAAGAGAATTAAGAACAGTTCATTGATTTGGCAATTAAGAGATCATGGGACAGAATAATTTCAATTGAATGACAATGTCTCTAGTCAGATTACAGAGGATTAAGAGAGGAAGTGGAGGTACTGGCTGTAGGTGGTTGTAGTTATCTTCCTAAAGTACTTTAGCAATAACAACAAAAAAACTTCAACATGTCCCTATTATATGATAAGTAAAGCATTTTGCTAGACATTGGGGAGATATAAAGATAAATGGGAATGGATTCCTGCCTTCAAAGTCATTTAATGGAACTCTAACAGGAAGAATGAAAGATATATAGAAATAATATATATTGCAATTTAGCAGGGCTGTGCAAAACAGTGTGAAAGTTTAGGAAGGGAGAGATGACTTCCAGCTAGAGGACTTCCATCATGTGGAAGATGGCATCAAGTTTAGGTCTTGAAGGCTGGGTGGAATTTAGTATGCAGAGCTTGTACAGGTTGAGTAAGGCACAGTCAACATGTAAGAAATGAAGCAAGAAAAGGCAAAAAAGCAGGAAAAATTAGGACATGGTGAGGGAATGGAAAGTAATGGTTATTTAATCAACATTTATTAAATTCTTTCTCTGTGCTAGGTACTATGCCAAGTGATGGGGCTGCTAAGTATAGCATAAAAAAAATCCTAGCCCTCAAGGAACTCACATTCTAGTGGGAGACAACATGTAGATAACTGAGTATGTACAACAAATATAGAGTACATGGAAAAGAATCTCAGAGGGGAACATATTAGCAGCTGGGGCATGGAGAAATAAGGAAAGACCTCTTGCAAAGAGGAGATGTGAAGTGAGCCTTGAATGAGGTCAAGGAAATCAGGAGATAGCATTAAGGAGGAAGAACATTCAGTGTATGGGAGACAAGTAGGGCCAAGTCAAGGAGACGCAAGATGAAGTGCCATGCATGTGGAACAGGAGGAAGAGTGGTATAGCTAGATTCTAGACGTAGAGAGGAATAAAGCAGAAGAAGACTGGAAAAGACAATGCTATGAAGGGAAATAGGGGAATAAATACAAAGAGAGCATTTACTACATGCCAGGCATTGTACTAAACACTTTACCAATATTGTCATATTGGATGTTCACAGCAACCCTGTGAGGTGGATGCCTTTATTATCTCCATTTCAAAGTTCAGGAAAGTGAGGCAAACAGAGGTTAAATGACTTGTCCAGAGTCCCACTGCTAGTAAGTGATTTTGAATTGAGGGTGGATTTGAACTCAGATCTTCCTGACTCCAGGCCCATTGCTCCGTATGTGTCACCATCTAGCTGCCATGAAAAGTTTTAACTGATAGATAAAGTAAATTATATTTTATTAGGGAGGGAGTTAGTGGAATTTACCAAGTGAATGAGGGGACATGATCAGACCTTTGGCAGGTAAGTGGAGGATGGATTGCACTGGGGAGAAACCCAAGGTGGGAAGCACAATATAAAGGGTATTGCAATAGTATGGACAAGAGGTGATGAAGGCCTGAACTGTGTGTCTGTGTCAACTTCACCCTAACTTGAAAAATACCTGGTGGCCTGGTGAAGCTCGTTACCCAGTCATCACTAGCCTATGTGCTTCTTGGATTTGAAACCTGAATCTCCCACGGTTTGTTGTTTCTCCAGAGACAGGTGAGTGACACCTGGGACAGCTATGTAGGAATTCTCCAATTAATCATTATCTAAGAGAGAGCTCAGTCCAGATGTGAGAACTGTGCAAGTGTTTCCAATCAAACTTTTGTAGTAGAATTGTTGTTTTCCTGTGACCCATGTATGTGTATACATATAAGAGAAAATATGTTCTGTGAGCTTTTCAATTTGGGAATTCCCTCCAAAAATGCAAATCCTATCCTATCCATGACTGAATATCCTGTGAGACTTCTCCATATCTTCAGAGCTCCATACTAAGATGGAGAAGGTAGCATGTCACCTTCAACCAGAGGTAAATAGTAGCATTTGGTAACATACCAGTAAATGGTTAAAAGCTTCTTTAAAAACAATGTAGCCTGACACAGTTTTCAGTTTAATCAACATTATAAAAATTTCCTCTATCACTTTCTTAAATCTAAACCATCAGCAAATCAACAAAACAACAAATCAAGTCCTGAGCTAAATGTTTCTAAAGCATAAATGCGCAAATTTAACAAGCAGCTCTCCAAAGCCAGTTCAAGCTGACTCTAACACATTACTGCCTTTGACTCCCTGGAAAACTGAGGATCAGGCATGGAATGTGACCAGGCTAGGTGATCAGATTGAATCTGTAGAATTTGAAGAGAAACTTTTCACAAGGTTTTCCCCAGTTCTTTTCCCTATAAAAATAAAACAAATAAAAAAACAGAAGCAAATCCTAAAAGTACTAAGAGAATGAGTTTAGAAAATAGAATAGGTTTTGTTGTTTTGGGAGGCAGTAAGACTTGTTCAGAGTCATACAGTTAGTAAGTGTCTGAGGCCAGATTTAAACTTGGCCCTTCCTGACTCCAGAGCCAGTGCTCTATGCACTGCACCACCCAGCTGCCCCTATGGGGAAGATTTTTTATAATTATGGTAATCAATAAATTTGCCAGGTCTTCACACCTAGAGGGTTGGGGGGTGGGAGATAGGTAATAGCAGGTAGGATCATGGATTGGCTAAGTTTTTCTGGTGGTTGAATCAAAGTCCCATTACATATACACATGCAGTAATATTGATATTAACGCATTCTCCCATACTCAAATGGGTTTATAATCTCTTCAGTGTGGATGTTTCCTCCAATTACATGCATCACAACCTATCTATGACAATCTCTTCTGTCCATCTCCTTTCCTAAGTTAACAATAGATAGTCCACTCAATGACTAAGGAATTTTCCTTGCTTTCTCTTGACATTGCTAGGATTGCTGTAGAAAGGTCCTACTCATCTGTCACAGATCATTCTTAACCAAATGCTAAGGCAATTTTTTTTCCTATTGTATAATTCTCAGGACACCTTTTTTATCTTTTTCTTTGAAGTCCCTTTTTGGCTTATTTGTTGAATCCTGTTTACATAAATCTTGTGCCTTTTCATTGACTTCTATGTGAGTCCATTTTTTTTCCCCAAAATATCCTGATTTTCAAAAGATGAAAAGGTTGAGTCTACAGCACAAACTGAAAAAGAGCCTTCATATGTTATATATTCTTTAATCAATGCAGCGCATATGTGTTTAAGATGGAAGTTGCTGTGTACAAAAAATTCAATGACTGTTGACCAACATGTTGGCCAACTTCTTTGATCCTTACTTGGCAGCTTCTCAGACCATCTCCAATGCTATATTCAATATCTATCTAGTGATAGAAATTGATTGTAGACCAATGATCTTGATTTCCATTCTAGGCACAATTTTAGAACTAGAAATGACATTAGAGATCATCTAATCAATAATCTCATTTTATAGAGTAGGAGAAAGTGACTAGACAGCAATTTGTTTGAAAAAGATCTGAGTGTCAAGTCAACAGAATGAAATGGCAGTCCTCAAACCTATTTTGATCTTAGGAGATGTCAAGATAGAAATAGGATCCAGGACTAGGAAATTAATAGTCCTGCTCTACTTTGCACTGGTGTGTGCTATTTTTGGAGTATTGTTTTCAAGTTCTGAACACTATATTTTAGGAAGGGATAGTGTCCAGATTAGGGCAACCAAGATGAAGAAAGAACTTGAGTTCTTGCCCTGTGAAGATTGGTTAAAGGAACTAGGGATGTTTAATCCTGGAGAAGAAAAAACCTTGGGGAAACATAGTAACTACTTTCAAGTATTTAAACAAGGTAAGAGAGGTACTTAGCTGAAGTTGGAAAAACTAAAGGGAACAAAAAAATGCTTAAAAATGTGGATTTACTATTTCTATCATATTGCCATTAGAATGGAGAGGTGTGCAATTTTATACTCTTGCCTCAGGCACAAAATTAGCAAGTTACCCTGCAGATCTAAAGGGCTGTCACACTGAAGGGGCTTTAGGTTTGTTCCGCTTTACCCCAGGGGTCAAACTGGGAGGATTAGATAGAAATTGCACAGAAGCAGATTTTGACTCAAAGTTAAAAAAAAAAAAAAAAGATAAAATTTAGCAACTAGAGCTGTCTAAAAGTAAAATGACTTGCTCCCTTTCACCCCACCCTCAGGTAATGGTTTCTCCTTATTGGAGATCTTCACAAAGAGTCCAATTCAGTACTTGTTTGGTTAATTTTAGCAGTGATTCTTCATTGGGAGAAGGTTGGACAAGGTGGTCTTTGAGACTGCTTTCAACTCTTACATTCTGTGAGAAGTTTATTGAAAGTCTGGAAAAAAAGCAAGTATCTGGGAAACGGCTACTGCCCAGTGTTCTGGGTCTGAATTACATCAATTTGCAGTCCTGACCCAGAGCTGTCCCTAAGTTACAGAGCAATGGTGCTAGGGTCTTTCACTGCAAGGAGGTGGGCAGCACAATGGAATGCAACAGGTAGGGAGAAATCAGGGTTTCTCATAAGATGAATCTGTCATTCAGTCATTTCAGTCATGTCTGACTCTTCTTGACTCCTTTTGAAAGTTTTCTTGGCAAAAGAATGGAGTGGTTTGCCATTTCCTTCTCATTTTACAGACTAGGAAATTGAATCAAACAAGATTAAGTGACTTGCCCAGGGTCACACAGCTAATAAGTGTCTGAGGTCAGATTTTTAACTCAGGAAGAGGAGTCACACTACCTCCAGGTCTAGTGCTCTGTACACTGTGCCACCCCTTGTAAGATGAATACTTATGTCACTTGAATTTGAATTGGAGTGCTCCGAAAAGTAAAGAGAACACAGCATCAGAAGATTTGGAACCTGAAGAGACTTCAGGGGATTTCTAGTCTAAGTCCTTTTTATATAAGGGAAACTCAGGACCAGAGAGGTTAAATGACCTAACTAAAGTCACATATCCTGCAACAAAACTGTGAAATACGTGAAATTTGTTCAGCTTGTAGCAGTATGTTAGACAGATGTTGGGAGCCCAGCAGCTCTGGTTCTCACAGGCTTTTTGGAAACTTCCTAGTGCCTGCCTTAAGGTCCTCTTCCTCCCCTTTAACATTTAAAAGTTAACACTTTTCTTTTCTTAGACTTCACAGTTTATATTTACAAGAATGGATGGAATGGAGTGCAACACAATACTTTTAAGTATAAAAAAAAAGATAGTTCCTCTTCCTTCAGTTTTGAGAAGTGCTGGTAGAATCTTGTCTTCCAGGCTTATTCTGGTAGCCCTCTGGGTCTCTTGGTGCCTTTCAAAGATCCTTTGACCTCCTTTGGGCAGAACTATAATCAAAGGGGGCCTTGTACATTGGCCTTCATGTTCATCAGGTAGTACTATTTCAGGGATGATCAAGATATTTCTTATGGAACTAAGAAAAGGCATTTGTAAGCCTCAGGAGAAATTTGAAAATTGTAACACTTGGGTAACCAAATGGAGATTTTGAGCTCCCTGTTACTTGACATCACAAAAATGAAATACCTATAGATCAGGAAGAAAGGGCTTTAATAGATTAATATCTAGTGACAGGGACGAGGCCAGGGATTTTATTGGTGAGGGGAGCTGCAAAGTGAGGAAATTCCCTCTGCCAATGCAAAGTGATATTTTCTCTGCACAGTCAGCATGTGACAGATACAGGATTTAAATTCAGGTCTTTCAGGCTTTGTGGTTGGATAGTTCTCTATCCATCTATGGATCAAAAAATATCCCTTATAGATACTCACAGATTGAAAATATCTGTGAATATACTGCCTCTCTGGTATATTTATCGATTTCAAAAATGTGTCATAAGGGGCAGCTAGGTGACACAGTAGAAGAGCATTGGCTCTTGAGTCAGGAAGACCTGAGTTCAAATCCAGCTTCAGATACTAACTGTATGACCCTGGGCAAGTCACTCCTAATTGCTACACACCCGAAAATGTACCATATTTTTATTTATTTAACTCCATGGCAATGGCTAAGTCCATAATAGTGCTTGATGTCTGACTTCCTCCATTAGAATGTGAGCTCCTTGAAAGCAGGGTTCTTGTTTTTGCCTTTGATTTTTCATTAGTACAGAGCAGGAAACATAGTAAGTGATTAATGAATTGTTTCTTGCTTGACTCTGTGTATATTTGGTAGAATGCTATGAAGTTACATTAGATGGAGTAAGAAATGATGCATTTCTACCAGATTAACATCTTGTCTTTAAGTATTTTTTCATGTCACTACCCTGATCATGAACTTTCAACAGATCCTTAGTGTCAGGGAATATAATCTAAACCTGTTTAGACTATAACTCAGGTTTTGAGAAAAAGCACTGAGTGGACATCTGAAGACTTAGATATTAATCTGGACTGTCAGTTACTAGACACAGACACCTTGACAATTAATGGAACCTCTCTGTGCCTCAGTAAAACTCATCCGTTAAACCTGGGGAAATGACTCTTGTACTACCTATCAAATGGTACCATTAGAGCAAAAACATGTTTTTAAACTTCTAAGCATTATAGAAATCTTAAGTATGGGTTACTTATTACTATTCTGCCTCAACTTACATGTCTAATCTTATTTTTGACAAACCAGATCTAAGCTCTCTGCTCTCTAGAGATTACTATCCTCACTGTTTCCAGCATAGATTGTGCTCATTTATGCCTTGAAGCCTTTGTTTATGCTACCTTCACCCCCTTCCTATGCTCCCCAGAGTATCCTCCTCCTCTTCCCTTTACTGATCCAGACCCTACTTAACCTTCACAATTAACTCAAGCCCCAACTCTGCCATTAGGTTTTCTGGATTACTCCAGCCTATGCTATTCTCCCCCTTCTTTAGCCACCTATGACACCTGGATCTCCACTACCCCTTATTACCTAATGGCTATCTATCTATCTATCTATCTATCTATCTATCTATCTATCTATCTATCTATCTATCTATCTATCTATCTGTGTCTGTCTGTCTGATCTGTCTCTGAGTGTCTATCTATCTGTCTGTCTGTATATATGTATGCATATACATATACATACATAGGCATATATGTATGTGTTGCATATGTGTGTATGTGTATGTGTGCATATATATATATATACATATACATGTATATCTTAGAATTTCAACTAGATTATAATTTCCTGCAAGGCAGGAGCCAGATCTTATCCTTCTTTGGTTGGTGCTGGGCACAGAGAGGTGCTGGATGATTATTTATTGAATGAATGATTGAAGATGTTACAATTCTGAAAAGTATGGATTACAATGATCTCCAACAAAGCAAGTAAGAAAAATAGGAATATCTCATACTTTAATATAAGGCATATTTGTTATTGGTGTCCAAAAAGAGTGGATTGAATTTTGTATTATTCCCATATAGATAGAGACAAAGTCCTAGGGACCTGGGAGGGGGAAGATGGAGACTGGTATAGAAAGCCAAAATAGAATTCATTATCTTTACTGGAAAACCCTCAGGGGAGATCAAAAGAGAAATTGCTTATGTTGGGGAGAGAAAGAGAGAGAGAAAGAGAGAGAGAGAGAGAGAAAGAGAGACAGGAGGAAGAAAAAAGAAAAAGAAAGGAAAGGAGGAAGAACAGAAGGAATAAAAGAATGAGGGAGAGAGGAAAAAAAAGAAAGAAATCCCATTTGTCTCATGCCATAGAAGAGGAGAACACACTCTTGTTCCACCTCTGATAACGTGGTTTGTGCCCTGGAGGACTTCAGTGTTGTTATCTGGAGTCCTTGTGTTGTATTTATCTGGAGCTCTGAAAATGTGTGGTGTCAGGAGCATTTGAGCCTTCTAGATAGACAAATAAGCCACTGCCAGGTTCACTTTGCCTGATATCAGTTCTTCTATTTTAGTTCCTTTCCCTCTTTGGCTCCGAAGGCTTGGTCTGGCTACCTCATTTCAGGTTATTACTGTTGCTCCCCATAGAACTGTCCTTATCTTTCATGTAGCACTTCCCAGTTTGTCAAATACTTGCATGATTTTATTCACTGACTTCACTTAGGTCCAAAGTATTTTCTTTGAGTATCTCTTCAATGTTAGTGATAATTAGAACATGCCTTACTGTTAGCAATGTTATCAATCATACACAGATATGCTTTGAAAGGAGATAGAATACAATGGAAAAGCATTCATTAAGTAATTATCATGTGTCAAGGACTGTGTTAAGGTCAGGGAATACAAATAAAAGGGAGAGGAGGTACCTGTCCTAAAGAAGTTTACATTCTAATTGAGGGAAGTGACTTACATAGAAAAGTCCAGTTTCAGGGCAGATGGAAAGGCTCAGGACACAGAGTGGGTTGTAAAGTCTAATAGAGCTTGAAGAACGATGACAGGGCAGGAGATCCTTGACCAGTGATGGTCATGAAGAGACAATGGGTCTGAAATCTGGAATGCAGCTCTGGGAACTACCTCAAGAAGGAACAGGGATGGGCAGCGATGGGCCAGGGTGGGAAGATAAATGTATATATCTAAGAAGGGGTATCCAGCGCTTGGTGGAATCTGGGCATTGGGAACTTAGTGTTGAGGAAGAAAAGGACCCCTCTGAAGCAGGTGCCTGTTGGGCTCTTTGATATCCTTTATATGTGAGAGGTAGGTGGGTTGGAGTGAGGAAGAGGAAGGTAATCAGTTCCCCCCTTGCTTTGTCCTTGGACTAGTGCTTTTTTCATGCATCCCCTGATTTGGTCCTTATGATAACCCCATGACATAGGCAATTTTCAGAAGGAAGGAAAAGAATATCTATGACATTTTAGGGACCTCCTGATGAAAAACCCCTCTTTGCCATGCAAGTCAGAAAAGCTGAACTTTTTTGTTGTTTAGTCATTTTTCAGTCATGTCTGACATTTTGTAGCCCTGTTTGGAGTTTTCTTGGCAAAAATCCTGGAGTGAGAGAGGATTCTGGGAAGATGGCAGAGTAGGTCAGAAAATTCTAAGCTCTCCAAATTTCCTCCACAAATAAGATAAAATAGTGCCCCAGGGTCAATGCAGAGTGTCAAAAATAAACAAGAATTGGGGCAGAGCAGTGGTCCTCCTAGGACAACTGGAGAAGATTCAAAGAACCATTCTAGGACCTAGGTTTGGCCTGAGTGAAGTGTAGACACCTCCAGGCTAACACAGCTGAAACAGCAAGCAACAAGCCCTGGGGGCAGCTGGGTTGGGAGGAAGCCCCTACATCAGCCACAGGGACTTGACCTCAGACAGTGTGGGGAGTCAGATGTCTGAGAGGGAAAGACCGAAGGAGCCTCTGCTGACAAGGAATACCAGACTTAGCTTTGCTGCCAAGAAGTGGTCCTGGGCAAGAAGTGGGTTGGGGATGCTGATGACTGTGGGCACCTACAGAAGAGCTGAGTTCTTGGTCTCTGTTCCAGACTAGAGGGGAGAGCTAAAGGTCATAGCTCCTGGAGGGTTCTCTGGGAGAGAGAGCAGTTACAACATAGTGTGCCAGGGATGCCTAGCTGTGGCTTGGAGTTGGAAAGGAGTGCAGAGGTTGAGCCCAGGACAAAGTTCAAAAAATAACAATAAGAAGGACCTGAATCCAGAGACTAGAGATGATTATAATAATAAGCTGATAAATTTTTTAAAAAAATTAATAGGCAAAGGAGAAAGAATACAACCATAGATAGTTACTATAGGAACAGAGAAGACTGGGGTTTGTCTTCACAGGAGGATACTGAAGTAAAAAAAAAAAAAAGCTCTCCTACTCCAAAAAGTAATGGCAAATGCTTCTCTGCCCCAAAAGAATAAATAGAATTCAAAAAAGACTCCACAAATTGAATGAGAGATTGAGGGGGAAAATTTTAAAAGTAAGAACAATCAAACAAGAAAAAGATTATGAAAAGAAAACCAACAACTAGAAAAGGACATCCAGAATCTTAAGGGAGAAAACTACTCCTTGAAAAATAGAATTGGGAAAAAGGAAGTCAATGAGGTTATAAGAGACCAAGAAATAATAAAACCAAATATAAAGAATGAAAAGAAAATAGAAGAGAATGTGAAATGTCTTGCAAAACAAGGAAAACAGGAAAACAATTGATTTGGAGAATAGAGCAAGAAAACATAAAAGTACTTGGACAGCCTAAAAGCTATGACCAAAAAAAAGAAAGAATTTTGTTAAAATAATACAAGAAATAGTTAAAGAAAATTGCCCGTAAATGTTAGAAAGGGAAGGGAAAGTAGAAATAGAAAAAAAAATCCATTGATTCCCACTTGAAAGAGATCCTTGGAGGAAAACCTATAAGTATATCATAGCCAAATTCTAAAACTTCCAGAGTAAGGAGAAAATATTATGAGAAACAAGAAAAAAATTCAAATATGGTGGAACCACAATTAGAATTACACAAGAACTAGCAACATCCATACTAAAAGACTACACATTATAGAACACTACATATCAAAGAGCAAAAGAACTAGGATAATGACCAAAAATATGAGCTAAGAAAATTTAGTATAATCCTGAACAATGAGAAAAAAGAATATTCAATGAATTGTCAGACTTTCAGGATTTTATTGCAAAAAGACCAGAACCAAATAGAAAATTTGACATACAAGATCCAAGAGGAATATAATGTAAACATCAAGGACTAATTACAAGGAACTGGATGACAAATCATTTACTTTTTATATGTGGAAATGTAAACCCTATTCTAAGATTGTCATTAGTAATTTCGGTAGGTCAAAAAAATTGGGGTAGAACTGAGTGTGATGTAATTCTAAAAGTAAAATGATATGGGAAAAGGTAAAAAAGTAATTATTTCAAACAAATGAAGTGAGACAGGAAGAGCTAATGCAGAGGAATTGGATGGAGGAAGAGGGCAGGTAGTTTTGGAACCCTACTCTCATCAGGAATGAGTTAAAAAGGGAACAATACATATATATATTTCGAAAGGTATAAAATCTTCTAAATTCAGAAAGGAATGAGGCAAGGGGATAAGGTGGAGGGAAAGATTAATGGGAGGAATTCTTGAGGGGCATATATTAATGAATAGGAGGGCAAAGTAGCAGATAGAAGTAGAGGAATGAGAAGGAATAGGGATGGGGTGAGAAGGATAGTGAGGAAAACAGGAAAGAAGAAAATAGATAAGTGATTTTAGTTTAGAATGTGAATGGGATAAATTTATCCATAAAATGGAAACTGATAGCAGATTACAAATTTGAACGCAACAATATGTTGCTTTTGGGAAATTCTATAAAAATGAGAGCAATTGAGTAAGAATATTGTTGCCATGTAGGATATGATGAGATGGTGGATTTTGAAAAATATAGAAAGACTTGGACTTATGAAGAAAGATGCTATTCACCTACAGAGAAAGAGATGATAGGTAGAAATAAGCAAAACACAGTCTTACATATATTCGTTTGAGTGTATATGTGTATATATGCATATATACGTGTATGTTTAGGATACCTATGTATATATGTATATGTATGTATATATGTACATATTTGGGTGTGTATTCACACTTAATTGTAGCCTTATTTGGAGGAGAGGGGAAAATAAAGTAAAAAGTATATAACAGAGAGCAAAAGAAAACATACAAGGAAATGAAAAGATGGACAGCTTTGAAAATAATGTTTAGTATTAGTATTAGTTTAGTTGAGTAACTTATCATATGAGTTTTCTTTAAATGGAAATTTGTTGCTTTATATTGAATTATCTCTTATGTTCTTCTGTGTACATGGCATTTTTTTTCCTTTTCTTATTTCATATTTGTTTAAAATAAATTAAAACATAAGGAAAAGAGAGGGATACTAGAGTGGTTTTCCATTTCCTTCTCCAGTTAATTTTAGAGATGAAAGGTGGTAAGTTCGGCAAGCATGGAGAAGTGACTTGCCCAGAGTTACACAGGGTTATACATCCTGACTGCAATTTCAACATGCCCTCTACTATATCTACACTACCTTTCTAGTTAGCATAAGTATATTGTCTCTTTATTAAAGAGGAAGGACTGGGGCCTAGATTGGAGAAATATTTTACCCCAAGCCACATAGCTACTAAAATTTGAATTTAGATCTTATTCTAAGTAGGTATATCAAAATCAACTCTTTTTACAAAGTACAAAATGATGTGCCTAAAAGGCAAGCAGCTACTGTGGTAAAATATCAATCAAGCTAATGAAATACTATTTAGTTGCCCACTATCAGCCTAAATCTAGTGCTGTTTCCACCACATTTCACCTTTGGGCTTGGTAGAGTGCAGAATAGTGGTCCTAATTCCAACTTGACTATTTACCTGTGTGACTTTGGGAAATTCCTTTACCTTTATGCCTCAGTTTCCTCATATATAAAATGAAAAGGTTATGGTGGATGATCTCTGTGGTACCTTCTATATCCAAATCTATGACTCTATGAAATAATCATATAATTTGATGTTCACAATTGTTTAGGAAATATTGATGAACCTCTGTAGGGAGCCAGATGTGAAATCCACAGTCAGTGCAAGGTCCCAATGAATACTAATAATGAATCCCATGGGAAGCAGTCCCATGTATTTGACATTATAACTGTTACTATATTATATTTTAAATATTGTACATTATATTATATAAATATATATTACATATACTATATATAACTACATTATAATATAGTTAGCTATTCAAAGCTATAATTATGTAAAATATGGTCATTAGTTCTAGCCCAATGGAAACATGCAGTTCAAATAAAATAACTACTTCACCTTCATAGAATTCTTATTTTTTTCATCCATCAGGACTTTGTTGTATCTCATAGTTTAGAGAGGTCTGGATGCTATCACTGCTATGTAGTTCCTCACTATGGTCTGAATGTGACACTTGGTTTTTCTCTTAGTATACATTCTCCATTCAATTATCTTTATTTGTGTCCATCAGTCCATCACTTGCAAGTCGACATCACCCTCCTGATGTCAAGAAGGAAGGACAAACAACAACAAACAATTGTCTTTAAAAATGATGAAGGATATAGTTTCAGAAAAACAAAACTGGGGAGACTTACATGAGCTGATGAGAGGAAGTGAGCAGAGCTAGGAGGACATTGTACATATGGTAAAAACAATACTGTCATGGTCATCAACTGTGAAGGACAGTTACTGATCAGTGCAATGATCCATCACAATTTGCATACTATCCACATCCAGAGAAAGAACTGATGAACTCGGAATGTATATTGAATCATATTTTATTTCAGATTTTTTTTTTCCCTCCACAACATGGCTAATGTGAAAATGTTTAGCATGATTTCATATGTAAAATAGGTGTCATGTTTCTTGTTTTCTCACTGGGTGAGGTAGAGGTTGGAGGGAGGGACAGAATTCAGAAATGAAAATAAAATTTTGGAAATAAAAATGAATGGAGAGATATACAGTAGCCATAAATAAGATGAATCATATTAATAAGGATGAGTCATGAGCAATAAGTGACATGAGTAGTATCACCTGAGATGTCTAACTTTAAAAAAAGAAGTGAATACCAAGATGAGGGAAGGGAATTGGATGGTTCCCGTGAGAAGAATATAACATTACCCAGGGATGAAAATAATATTGAGAGACCTAGAGGAAACAAGCCAGCACGTTGGGTGGATACAAAAACCCAACTCAGCATTAAAAAGCATTAAGCAACTAGTATTTGGTAGACACTAGATCAAAGAATAAAACAGTTTCTTATAGAAAATGAGTTTAAATACTCCTGGGAGAGATAGAGTATGCACACATCTAGGTAAATATCACTTAATCTGAAAAGAGGGGGGGGGGGAGGGAGAGAGAGAGAGAGAGAGAGAGAGAGAGAGAGAGAGAGAGAGAGAGAGAGAGAACTAAAAATTGAGATTATGAGCAAAGTTTTCATATAGCATGTGCTGAGGCATGAAGGAGAACAAGACAAAAACAGGGAATATACTTCAGCATGAGAACTCATTTTTTTTCTGGACTCAAAGACAGAAGATGAAATGTTGAGTTCTAGGAACCAGGAGTAGTCCACTTTGCAACATAAACTCTGTGAAAGGTAAGAAGTCAATCAATAAGCACATATTAGCCATTAATACACTGCCTTAAGAGCTTGGATGCAAAGTAAAGGGGGAAAACATTGTCTTTTCCCTCAATAAGCCCATCTTCTGATGGCAAGACAACATACAAGTAATTCAATTCAATTCAATAAACATTGATTAAGTGCTTACAATGTACTAGGTACTGCTACGCATATACAAGGATAAACAGCGTAAATGGACGTTAATCTCAGAAAAGACACTAGCAGTGAGGTTGACCTGAATAGGCCTTTGCAGAAGGTGGGATGTGAGATGAGTCTTGCAGGAAACCAAGGAGGCTAGGTAATTGGGGGTGGGCAAGAACATTAGAAGCATAAGAGAAAGCCAGCCTGATGTTATGCACAAGGAACAGCAAAAAGACCAGTATAATTCAATCATATAGATCATGCAGGGCATTCTCATTCTGCATTCTGCCTCTTTCAAGAGATGGGTAACATTAAAATAATTATCATTAGTCCTCAGGCATCCTGGTTAGCCATGATGTTGACAAAAGTTCATCACAATCGTATAAATACCTTGAAGTGTTTCAGTTCATCAAATGTCCATTTTTTTTTCATTCAATATTATACTCAACTTTTCTGAGTAAGTTAATCTTGGATTCAATCCCAGCTCCTTTGTCTTTCAAAATATAATGTTCTAAAACATATGGTCTTTTAATGTAGAAACTGCTGGGTCTTGTGAAATCCTGATTGCTTTCCTATAGTATTTATTTATTTTTTCCTTGTGGCTTGCAATATTTTCTTTTTAATATGGGAATTTTGAAACTTGGCTATGGCATTGCTGTAAATTTTCTTCCTAGGATCTCTTTCAGGTGGTAATCAGTGTTCTCTCTTTTTTTTTCTATTTCTATTTTACCTTCTTATTCAAGAACTTCAGGGCAATTTCCTTAACCATTTCTGGTGATATTGCATCCAGATTCTTTTGTTGACTGTAACTTTAAGGGAGTCTGACAGTGCTTATACTTTTTCTCCTTGATATATTCTTCAGATCAATTGTTTTTCTAATGAGATGTTTCACATTCTCTTCCATTTTTTCTGGCTTTATTATATCTTGGTGTCTTATAACATCACTCAATTCCACTTCTCCAATTCTAGTTTTAAAGGAATTGTTTTCTTCATTTTTGTATCTCCTTTTCTAATTGTCAACTTTCTTTTCATAATTTTCTTGGATTGCTTTATTTTTTCTATTTTTCTTCATTTTTTCTTATTTGATTTTTTGAATTTCTTTTTATTTTCTTCCTTATGATTTTCTTTCTCTTTTTCCAACTGGTTAACTTTCTTTTCATAATTTCTTAAATTGCTTTTATTTCTTTCTTAGTTTTTCTTTTTCTTTCTTTGATTTGTGAATTCATTTTAAAGTTCTTCCAAGATTCCTTTTGCAGTTTGTGACCATTTGTCATTGTGCTTTAGAGTAGGAATGGCTTTTTTCCCTCACAATCTTCCTCTGAACAGGAACCCAGATCTTCTTTTATATCAAAGTAGCTTTCAGTGGTTGGGTTCTTTTTCCTTTGCTTATTCATTTTTATTTTTAATATGTCTTACTTTATGTTCAGCTACTTGATATTATTATCATCAAGCTTTTGTCCTGAGCTCTTAATCCTGTGGGTAATTATTGTCCTAAATCTCAGATCTTTCTAAGTGTTATTTTCTGAGTTCTGTCCAGGGGCTTAACCTCAGGGATTCCTCTCTTCCTCCCCATAGCCCCAGCCCTGGATCCTGAGAATGCCCTTGCTCCATGTGGTACTGCACTCACTAAGCTTTATTTTGCTCCTCCTTGCCCAGGACCACAGCACGGGCATCATGTCTGGTCAGGCCTGCTAGATCTGCCTTCCGGAAGCAGAGAGGGTCCTTCCATCTCCCGTTCCTCAGCATCTGCTCTTTTTTGATAAAAGTTTGTGAAGAAAAGTTTCCTGAGGTGAAAGTTCCATAGAACTAGTCTGCTTCCCTCAGGTGCAACTGTTTGTTGATTGAGTGAAGTGGCCTGAAGGTGTTTACACTTCATTCAAGCCAAACTTCAGCCCTTGGAGTCTTCTCTGAGGTCCTCTCAAGAGATCCTAGGAGGACAAGTGCTTTACCCCTTTATTTTTGCTTCTCTGTTCATTTCTTGGCTATTTTCTGTCTGTCTGTGGAGAGCCTGGAAATTTCTGCCATCTTCCCAGAATGTCTTTGGCTTTTACTTTCTTGCCCTATGGACCAAGTACACTAAGAATGTTTATGACATACACATCTCCCTCAAATATTGCGCAGTATAATATATAAAAGTTTTCCTTATCCTGGATGCCATAATAACAAAGAGAGATTGGGAACTTCTGCTCCTAAAACTAACTTCCCCATCGCACAATTTCTTACGGCAGCTTGAGAAAATATTGTTTATAAGACAGACTTTTAGAGCAACAGTCACTCCATTTTGGAAAGCAAAAGTGTCATCAATCATTTCAAATTATGAGGAAAGTTTAGTAACTTTTGGTTACCAAAAAAAGTTTTGGTACCAGGGTATGGTCTTTGACCTAGCTATACCATTGCTAGGCCTATCCCCAAAAGAGATCGAAGAAAGCAATAAAAGTTCCTATTAATATATAAAATGTTTATATCAGGTGTGTGTACACTGTATGAGTGTGTGTATGCATAAAGACTGAAATCTAAAGTAATGTCTATCATTTGAGGCATTTCTGATTAAATTATGATATATGAATGTGATGGAACAATATTGTTCTTTAAGAAATGAGGAAATATACTATTTCAAAAGAGGAAATAGATGATTTCAAAAATACAAGGAAAAATTTTAGGAAATGATTCAAAGGAAAGTAAACAGAATCAGAAGAACTTATACTCTAGCATCAAGATCATAAAGTTGGGGCATTTTGGAGGACTTTTATGAAGTGATGAAGAGTGAAATAAGTAGAATTGAGAGAATAAATAATTATAGTAAAGACAAATAATTTTGAAAACTCCTTAGATCATAAGCTCTTTGAGGACAGGGACTGTCTTTTGCCTCTTTTTGTATCCCCAGTACTTAGAGTGCCATAGTATTCGCTTAATAAATATTTACTGTATTGAATTGATTTGAAAGCTGTAACAACAATGATCACTATAGTGATCAGCCATAATTATGAAGGATTAATGATATAATATGTTATAACAGAAAGGCATTGAGTTTAGGGTACAAAATAAAGCATTTGTATTTTTGCATACAATGACTGAGAATTTTGCTTGATTGATTGAATATTTGTTGCAAGAAATTCATTTTTCTTTTCTTCACCTACCCCCACTGAAGCAGGGAGTGGGAAAGAAAGAAAATAGATTACTCTTTAATTTTTTTTTCAAATAGAGAATGGGATTCAAGGGAATACTACAGATAAAGGACAATGTATACACTTCCAGGTGAGGCCACTGCATTCATGGAGTAGGGAGATTTGTGATGTAAAAAGCAATTATATCAATAAAACTTTTTTTTAAAGACTGCTTTCTATTCTCCATTGAGAATTCTTACAGACTTCAGTTCATACCTAATCTAACCAGGTATTTGGAACAGTGGCCCATAAGACATTGGCTGACTTCCAATAAAAAATTTTGCTCCAGAAAGAACATTTAAGGAAGAGTAACAAGCCCCTGGACTTTCAAGAAAATTCATTGCTAGTATAAACATACAACACCCAAATGACTTATATAAATTGAGAATAGAATTCTTAAGCATAACCCCAAAGACAAAAAATAAAAAAGTATTCCTGGAAAGAGGGTGAAAATAGATTAGTAGTACATCTACTTTGAAATAACTAAGGGGCATAGTAGATAGAATGTTGGACTGAAGTCAAGGAAACCTGGAGATGATAATCATGACTCAGTCTCTTATTAAGTGTGGGCAAGTCTCTGAATTTCTCATAGTCTCAGTTTTCTCATCTGGGAAATGTGGGCAACAATAGCACCTACTGCACAAGTTTTTTTGTGAGAATTAAATGTGATAATAAATGTAAATCACTTTACAAACATTAAAGCACTATAGAAATGCCTTCTGTGTTGATGATGATGATGAAGATGATTTTAAGAGTCTTCCTGTCCAATCTCATAAAAATCATATTTATCAGTGACTCCAATTATTTTTTAGTGTTTTGGAATGTGGAGCATAATGAATCTCCCTTTCTCCACTCACCTTCAGCCAAGAATGTGGTTCCTAATAATTCTTATTGACTAGCATGAAAAGGTACTTTATTTATTACTGATGTTTAGGAAAAAGAGTCAGGGGAGATACTTTCACTGACCTTCAGATTTTGCAGATGGGAACTGATGGGAAAGACCCTGTTTTGGGGAAAGACTGGAGGCAAAAGGAAAAGGGGATAGCAGAGAATGAAAGAGATAGAACATGTCATAGAAGCAACAAACATGAATTTGGACAATTTCGGGGGATAAGGGAAGATAGAAGAGCCTGGCATGCTGTGGATTCACAAAGAGTTGGACACGACTGAATGACTGAACACTAACAACAGCAAAGAAGCTGAAGGTAAGATGTTGCCTAAAGTGTGAAGACTTGATACAACTGAGATCCTAGAATGTGACTTGACAGGAGGTAGTAGGTAAGACTATAAAGCAGGTACATAAGATCCTAGGTTCTTATCTAGAAGGGATTTTGAGGTCATCTAGCCCAACCCTTTCCTTTACAGATGAGGTCACCACATTCCAGAATATTAGGAGAGATTTCCAAGGTCACAAGAAACAATAAGGTAGCAAATTTCAGGGGAAAGATTTGAATCCAGATCTACTAACTCCAAACTCATTGTAATGTCTTTCATCCTTTTGTTTAAATGTTCTGAGAGAGTAGAACATTCCTTGGCTCTTCTACACTCTTCTCAGAAGACAACATGGGAAGTTCCTAGGTGATTCCCAGGACAGGTTTTGACCATTAATCCATGTTTATCGTCTTTTTATGAAGAGTTGTAGATCTTATATTTTTAGAATTATTGTTAAGTATTCTGTTTTTATTATATGAGTCATTTTTACCAAAAATTTTGGTAAATTTATACTTTTGTCCTAATAAACAAGGGTTTTCCATTCATGTGCTTCTTGTTCCCTAATTAATTCCATTCCCACTCAAAATTGCATGTGTTTATTGAATGGAATTCAGTCTACTAAGAAGCTTGTGCCTAAGATATTACTGGGAATACCTAGGGTAATATAGATCTAAGAGTAGAAGGGATGCCATCTAGTTTAAATCCCTCATTTGTATAGATGAGGAAATTGAGGTCAAGGGGAGTTGTCATGTACCCAGAGGTACAGAGGTATTGTTTCAAAAGCAAAATTTGGACTCAGATCTTATCCCAGATCCAGGGTACTTTCCACTGCTCAATGAAGGTGGTTCATTAATGCTGGGCCTCTTATGAAACTTTCAGAAAAGAGTAGATGAGCATTTTCCCCCCATGTTTTTGTTTTTCTTTCTTTTTGTAAAGTTTTCCCCCCATCAGGAGAGAGACAGAATGAAAATCTCATAATACCAGTGCCTTAAAACTCCATCTATCATATTTGATTTAGTCAGCTTACAGACCACATTTTATGTGTAATTCTCAGATTCCCTGAAAGTAGAAGTCAATGTACTCAGTGTATTTTGTATTCCAAACTCTGCCTTATCTGGGGGTCAGTATTTCCTATCTTAAAGAAATGAATCAGCTTTGAATTAAAGTTGTTTTGGCTGCCTTTTTGAATAAAAAATCAAGTGCACATGTCTCTTTTGGGTCCTTTACTGTTCAAGTTACAGACATGTTTGGAAGGGATGAGTACAATCCTCCATTCCAAAAATCTAATATTAATAGCAATAACTAACATTTTCATATAGCTTTTAAGGTTTGAAAAGTGCTATACATGAAATATCTTATATCTTCACAATAATCCTGAGAGTTAGGTGCTATTATTTTCCCCATTATCTAGATGAAGAAACTGAGGTAGACAGAAGTTAAATGACTTGACCAAAGTCACACATCTAATAAGTGTTTGAGGCTGAATTTGAACTTAGGCTTTCTTGACTCCAAGTCCAATACTCTCCTCACTATGCCACATGCAGAAGGTAACTGGATATTTTTTGAGTTGCCAAGAATGGCTTGGGGCAGCTAGGTGACACAGTGGATAGAGTGCCAGCCTGGAGTTGGGAGAACTCATCTTCCTGTTTGCCTCTATTTGTCTCATTTGTAAAATGAGGTGGAGCAGGGAAAGGCAAACCATTCTAGGATCTCTGTCAATAAAATCTCTATGAAGTCACAAAGAGTTGGACATGACTGAAAACTACCGACCAAGAGCAAAAGTGGCTAAGCAGGCTGGCTCCGAACAGTGCTTGAATAAAGCCTTGCCAGGATTTATAGTCAAATTACCTGTATTCGTGTCCTGGTTTTGTTACTTCTTGGCTGTGCAACCTTGGGAAAGGCAAATGACTTCTTTGAGTATCTGCTCATCTGTAAATTGAAGATAATAATTGTTCAGTGAGGCAGTGTGGCCTAGAGGATTGGGTGATGCACTTAGGATCCAGAAGGCCTTCATTTGTGTACTGCCTCTACTATGTTTGACCATAGGCAATCAATTAACTTCAGTGATTCCCAGAATCCTTCTTTGTAATATGGGGATGGTAATAGATGAAGATTTATTGCAAGACTCAGAGAAGTCATATATATGAAGCACTTTTCAAATTCTAAAAGTACCATGTGAACATCTACTACTGTATGTTTGTCATGAGCCTCAAAAGGACTAAGGTATACAAATAATTCTGTTAGTAATAACTGTTATGTAGTTAAAGTTCTATGTAAATTTAAGGTATAATTATTATTATTATAGCAATAGTGATTATTATTCATATGGGCGATATGGCAGAGTCAGGCCAGCACTTTGGAATGAGCACAAATGGAAAGCATGATTCACCATCACCCTTGCCTTTCTAAGGCTTGTCATTAAAGTCATTCATCAAGTGCCAACAACAGAAGCATACTATTCATTCCTATCATACCCAGGATTGAATGAGGATGGAAGAAAGAATCAGCTGTAGGGAATGAAGGATTTTGAAATCTCATGGCAATAAAGAAGAGAGAAAAGTAGACTCAGTAGAAATATTTCACCAAATGTACAACCCAGGACTAGTCATTCCATTGGCAAACACATCCAAATTATTTTTTAAAAATAAGTTTTATTGATGTCTTTTGATCTTTCTAATCACATCATTATTTCCCCAGTATACACCCTCAAGGCAGCTAGATGATGCAGTAGATAGAGTGCTGGGGTCATGAAGACTTATCTTCTTGAATTCAATTATGGTCTCAAACACTTAATAGCTGTGTCACCCTTGTCAAGTCACTTAATTCAGTTTGCCTCAGTTTTTTCATCTGTAAAATGAGCTGGAGAAGGAAATGGCAAATCACTTCAGCATCTTTTCCAAGAAAACCCCAAATGTGGTCTTGAAGAATTGGGCATGATGAAATGAATGAATAACACCATCAATTCCTCTCCAAACCTTCCCTCAGAGAGCTGTCCCCTATAGCTAATAATATTTTTAATACAAAAGAAAAAGAAGCAAACTTTAGCACGTTTAATCAATAAATTAAAAAATTCTGAAAATACATGCAATGGATAATGTCTGAGGACCTCCCACCTCAGCAAAGGGGTGGTACTTTAGAGGTACTAAATAGAGGTACTTTCCTATATTTCCTTTTTTCAAACAATGCTTTTTCTCTGTAATTTTGCTATATCCACTTTTACTCATAATTTTTACTTTTTTGGTAACTATTTAGTTTACATTGTTCTCATTGTGTATATGGTTTTCTTGGCTCTGTTTAGTTTACTCTATAACATTTCACACAGATCTTTCCTTGCTTTTCTATATTCATCACATTTGTCATTTTTTACAAAACAAATTATGTTCCATTACCTTAATGTATGACAATTTGTGTAACAGTTCTCCAATTCATGGACGTCTACTTTGTTTCCAAGTCCTTGCTATAAAAAAAGTGCTGCTGAAAATATTTTTGTGTCTGTGGAAACTTCTTATCAATTTCCACTTTGGAGTGTAAGTCTAGTAATGGATTCCTAGGGTTAAAGAAATTGTAGTCACTTTATTTGCATAATTTTAAATTCCTTTCCAAAATGGTTGTACACATTCACAGCTCCACCAACAATGATTATTAGTGTATCTGTCTTCTCACATCCCTCCAACACTGATTATTCTCATATTTTGTTATTTTGTCAATTTGCATGGGATGAGGTAAAACCTCAGGGTAGTTTTGATTTGTGTCTCTGATTAATAATTTAGAGCATCCTTTCATTATGGTTGTCAATCGTTTATAATTCTTTTGAGAATTGTTTATTCATATTCTTTGAGCACTTATCTATTATCAAATAGTTTTAGTCATACATTTTCATATGCATAGATACACATATATGTATGTAAACATGCATGTATATACACATATACAAACATGTATCTGTCAATTGTTTATGCACTTTGGATACCAAATCTTTGTCAGATAAATTTAATATAGATTTTTGCTTCAATTTGACTGTTTCCCTTCTTACTCAAGTTCATTAATTTTTAGAAACTTTTCAGTTTCATATAATCAGTTATCTCTTTTAGTTTCTATAATTACTCCTTTCTCTTTTCTGGTTAAAAATTTATCTCCTAATCTTAAGGTCAAAAATGACTGATAAGCTTTTCCTATTTTTTTCATAGTATGATCTTTAATATTAAGATCATTTATCCATTTAGAATTTATTGTTGAATGTGGTATAAGGTATTGGTCAAAGCTCAAATTCTGCCACATTCGTAAGCTCTAAGTTTCCTCAATAGTTTATCAAATAGACAGTTCTTTCCTAAACAACATATATTTTCCATTTTATCAAATACGAGGTTACGAAGATTCATTTCCCCCAACTATTTTGTCTTGTCTAGTCTGTATCATTGATCTACTTTTCTGTCTTTTACCCAGAACCTGATAGTTTTGATAAGTGATGCTTTGTAAAAGAGTTTGATGTCATGAACTGCTATTTCCTTTCATTCATACCATTTTCCATTATTACTTTTATTTTTCTAGATCTTTTATTTTTCCAACTGAATTTTTTTTGTAATTTTGTGGAAAAAATCCCTTTGGTAATTTGATTGATTTACTTTAAAACTATACACTAACTTGGATAGTATTATTTTTAGTGTATTGACATGGACCAGTCGTGAGCACTGAATATTCCTCCAGCTCTTCTAATTTTTCTTCATTTATTTAAAGAACAGTTTGCAGTTTTCTCTATACAACTATTTCATGTGTGTTGGTAGGTTGATCCATATTGTCTGCATTTTGCAATTATTAAGAATAAGATTTGTCTTTTTATTATTACCTTATGGATTTTATTATTATTTAGAAATACTATAGATTTTCAAGGGTTTATTTTGGAGCCGTCAACTCTCTGAAACTATTAATTGTCTCAATCAGTGTATTTACTGATTCAGGAGTATTTTTAGAGTAAATCATCATGTCATCAGAAAATGGAAATATTTTTATCTTCTCTTTATATTATGTCTTTATTTTCTTTTGTCTTACCTATTTGAAAGCATTCTCAAAGCTATATAAAATAATAGAGAGGAGAGCTTCATTATTTTATTATTTCATTTATTGGGGAAGCTTCAAGTTTTTCAACATTGCATATGATGCTCACTTTTAGCTTTAGATAGACTTTTTATTATATTTTTAAAAGTCTTTCTGTGCTTATATTTGTAATGGTTTTAGCATTGAAGAGTGTGGTATGTTGCTAAAGTATTTTTCTCTTACTGAGAAAATCACTTAGCTTTAGATGTTTTTGTTTTTAGTATGATTAATTATATTCATTGTTTTCCTAATGTTAAACCTTTCTTTCATCCTTGGCATAAATCTAACTTGTGATTTCTTGGAATCAGTATGGTTTCACAGAATTTTATTTAAAAATTTTGAGTCAGTATTCATTAATGCTATTACTCCATTATTCTCTGTTTCATGGTTTACTGATTTAGGTAATAAGACTATATTTACTTCATAAACTGAATCCAGCACGATTCCTTCATTCTCAATGTTTACTGATAATTGGTGTAGTGTTGGTACTAATTTTTCTTTAAAAGTTTAATATAATTCTGCTGCAAATCCATCAAGGTCAAGAGGATTTTTTTTTCTTTTGTAGTTTCCTTCGGCTAGTTCTATTTCCTTTGATAAGATTGGGTTATTTAAGATCTCACTCTATTCTTGTGTTTGAGTATTTTATATTTTAGAAGGTATCCCTCTTTTTTCTCTTCTGTTTTCTGTCTTGCTTGCACATAACCATGCAGAGTAGTTTCTGATATTTCTTTTTAATTTTGTTTTGGTGATTTTACCTTATTCATTTGGTATTTTGGTTTGATTTTCTTCCTCTTCTTTTAAATCAGATTAAAGGTTTATCAATTTTATCATTCTTTTCAAAGAACTAGCTTGTAGTTTTATTCATCTTTTCTACTTTTTTTGTTTCCAGCTTCTCTCCTTTAATTCTAAATATCTCCTCCTATTTCTTATTTCAGTTTTGTTATTTTTGACTTTTCAGTTTTTTAAATGTGCAGTTAGCTTAATATTCTTTTTTCTGCTTTGTGAATGTATATGTATAGGGACATTTTATTTTACCCTTAGTACTGCTTTAGATTCATCCTAGAAGTTTTGGTGTGTTGTTTAATCATTATCATTTTCTCTTTCATAATTATTGTTTTTGTTATTTGTTCTTTGAGCAGCTGATTATTAAGGATTTTATTGTTAGATTTGTGGGGTTTTTTCTGTGCCTTTTGTTTATGCTCCCTGAACCAATTACTATTTTTATTGTGTTACTGTATGTAAATGATATGTTAGTGATTTGTGTCTTTTTAGATTGTTTTTAACATCTCTGTACCCTAAAACATGCTTGATTTTTTTTCTCAAAATCTCATACATATGCTCTTCAGCAGTGCCACTTAGATCATAACATAATTCTTCCAGCTTTAGTTTCTCTAGTAATTTGCTCCAGTCTATATTTTCCTATTTATTATGGTATAGAACTTGTCCAAAACTGAGAAAGAAAATAAATTCTCATGACACTATTGCATTTTTATCTATGTCATCTTGTAATTCAGTTAATTTTTCCTTTATGAACTTAGGTGCTAAGGCTTTTAGAGCATATGAGTTTAATGCTGGTATCTGTCTGATGCCTACAGTGCCTTTAAGAACCACGTAGTTTCCTTGTTTATTTCTCTTTGTATTGTAAATGTTTGTTTTTTGCTTTGAATGACCAATGGATTACAGCTATTACTTTTTTGGATTCACTCAATTGCAAGACTTTTGTCTTTACTTTTAGCCCCTCATTTTCATTCTGCCCATATTTTTAAATGCTTTTTATTGTAAGCAACAGATTGTAGGATTTGTTTTCTTATTTATTTAGCCACTCTTAATTATTTATTCGATTAATTCATTCGTATTTAAACTTATGAGAATTAGTTTATGTTTTGCTTTATTTAACTCTAGTATTTTCCTGCAAAATTTGGATTTTCCTCCTTCTCTATGTTTGTTTTTCAGTTATATCAATAGTGCCCAAATCTTCATAACTTCATTTGGAGTTTTCTTGGCAAAAATATTGAAATAACTTGTAATTTCTTTTTCCAGCTCATCTTACAGATAAGGAAACAGGTAATCAGGGTTATGTGACTTGCCCAGGGTCACACAGTTAGTAAATGTTGGAGGCCCTCTCTGTAAACTTTGCCTCCTTAGTTGTTTCTCTTATTCTACTTTAAGGCAACTCTGTTGCAGATGACTTTCTTCTCTCTACATTGAATCACTTTGCCTTCTATTTCTTATTCTTTCCCTTCATTTTTTTTCATTATAATTGATTAGCTAATTCTTCCTCCTTTTTTCTTTTCAGTAAGTAGTCAATTAAATTCCCCTCAGTATTCTCCCTGTCAAGTTGTTTTGTTCATTAGTTTTTAACATTTCATTTCCTGTGCTTTATTCAAAAAAGAGATCTCTGCCTTGTTCTCTTCTTTATTTGCCTTCCCCTTTCTATTTTATAGTTATAATGTTTTATTCTTTTATTCAGTTTTTCTTTAGCCTTCTTATCATTCCCCACATAATTAAAACTCCTAAGATACCGATTTTGAAATTAAAGTTATCTATAGTTTTATAAAAATACTCTAAATTACTATTGATTAGGGAAATGCAAATTGAAACAACTCTGAGGTATCACCACATCCCTACCAGGAAGGCGAATATGAAAGAAGAGGAAAATTCCAATGTTGGAGGGGAAGTGGGAAAACTAAGACATTAATGAACTATTGGTTAAGTTGTGAAATGATCTAACTATTCTAGAGAACAACTTGGAGTTACATCCAAAGAGCCAGAAAACTGCATACCCTTTGAGCAAGCAATACAACTTCTAGTATCCCCAAGAGATCCAAGAAAAGGGAAAAGGACCTAGTTATACAAAAAAATATTTATAGCAATTCTTTTTGTGGTGGCAAAGAATTGAAAATTGTAGGGATGTCCATGAATTAGGGAATGGTTGAATAAGTTGTAGTATATGATTGTGATGGAATACCATTGTGCTTTAAGAAATAATGAACCAGATGGTTTAGAAAAACCTGGTAAGACTTGTGTGAGGTGATGTGAAGTGAAGTGAACAGATCCATGAGAACATTATACACAGCTACAGGAGGTATCATAATCAACTGTGAAAGACTTAGCTACTCTGAACAATTCAATGATCCAAACCGATTCCAAAAGATTCGTGATGAAAAATGCTACATAACTTTAGATAGACAAGAGATAAACTCTGAATATAAATTGAAGTATATATTTTTTTTACTTTCTTTTTCTTTTTGCAACATGGCTAATATGGAAATATATTTTGCATGAGTTCATGTATATAATTCATATCAATATTGCTTCTTTCTCAGTTGGATGGTAGAGAGGCTATAAGGAGAGAGAATTTTTAAAAATTGTATGTTAAATAAATAAAATTTATAATTATTATGGTAGGAAGAAAAGCTAAGAGAATCAAAGTAAGCATTGATTTTTGATCATTAATAACAAAAAAATGATTTTCATTTCCCTCTTCTATATCATTTCTTTGCAATTCTTGCAAGCGATAGGATATTTTCCATGGTAAGGTATTTTCCTATATCCCTGATTGTTCAGTTGCTTATTAATATTTATGTACCTCATGGCCATTTTGCTTCTCCTTTCTCCCAGTCCTCCATTTTCTATGACTGGATCCATGCTTTTTCATTCTCGTGGATTTCACTTGCTCTCAGGCGCTCTCAGGAATCTCAGGTGATTCCTTTTCTCCTTAGACAGGACTGATTGGAAGAGCTCCATTTCCATTCATAGAATTCTCTTGCATGGAAGCCTTGTTTAGTGGGATCCTCATCCTCCACTGAAACAAGATTTCCCACTTCTTTCTCCCTGTTTACTCCCACTATTTTCATCCTCATAAATTCTCTTGTAGGCTTCCTCCCAAGAGACTACATAATTTATTTTTTTTTCACTGTTAACCACTAATTCAGTTAGAGTACAACCCATATTCCTCTCTATTTTCTTCTTTCTGTGTCCTCCTTTATGTACCCTCCCTTTCTATTATCTTATTCCCACAAAAATCAGTTTGTCTGCTAGTAAGGTATTGTGAATCTTAGTCCATGATGTTTCCAGAAAGAAGGATAAAACCCTCTCTTCATCCTTTTATTTCTGCTAACTACATCCTATATGTCTTTTGCCCTTTGTGACTAAACTTGAAAAGGCAATCAATGACAGGTGCCTTCACATTCTTTCTTCTCACTCTCTTCTTACCCCTTAAAAATTTGATTTCTGGCCTCATCATTCCATCAAAACTACTCTCTTCAAAATTACCAATGGTCTCTTAATTATCAAATCCAACGGCCTTTTATTAAACTTCATCTTCCTTTACCTTTCTGCAGCCATTGACACCACTGATAAACTTCTTGACAGGTTTTTGGTTTTCTTTCTATCTGACCTCTCTAATTCTCCTTTGCTGAATCCTCATCCAGTGGATGTCCTCTAGCCATACATGTCCCACATGATTCTCTTTTGGCCCTCTTTTCTTCTCCCTCTATACTGTTTCACTGGGTGATGTCATCAGCTCTCATAAATTTAATTACCATTTCTATGCTAAGGATTCTCAGGTCTACCTATTTTGCCCTAACTTCTGGGCTAACCTCCAATCTCATTATCTCCAACTGCATTTTAGACATCTAGAACTGGATGTCAAATAAACATCTTAAGCTCATTCTACACCACCACTACCACCATCACTACCCACCCCCATCCTCCGGGGGAAAATGCCTTCCTTATTACAGTTGAGGGCAACACTATCTTTTTAGTCTCTCAGACTCACAACCTAGATATCAATCTTGACTTCTCACCAGCTCTCACTTCACTTATCTAGTCTGTTGCCAAGGCCTGCTGACTTTATCTTTGAATATTTCTCAAATTTATCGCTTTCTCTTCTCTGACACTGACACCACTCTGGTACAGGTTCTTATCAACTCAAGCCTGGATCATTTTAATAGCCTGCTGAGAGTCTGTCTGCTTCAAGTCTCTACCCACTCCATCCATCTTCTATTCAACCATCAAAATGATATTCCCAAAGTGCAGGTCTGATCTCAGTAAACTCCAGTGACTCCTTAGCATCTCCAGGATTAAATATAAAATTTTCTGTTTTGGTGTTCAAAGCCCTTCGTAACCAATCCCCTTTTTCACCTTTCCAGTCTTCTTAAACCTTACTTTCTGCTATGTAGTCTTTGACCCAGTGACTCTGGTCTCATTTTGATCCACAAATAAATCACTCTGTCTATCACCTCTGGGCATTCTTTCTGGCTATCTCCCATTCCTACAATGCCCTAACTTCTCATCTCAGCCTGCTGGTTTCCAAGTATTCCTTTAAGTCCTAATTAAAATGGAATATTCTACAGGAAGTTTTTCCCAATTTTCTTTAATTCTAGTGACTTCCCTCTTTTAACTATTTCCTATTATCCTGTATATAGCATGTTTGTTTATACTTGTTTGCTGGTTTTTCTCCCACATTAGAATGTGAACTTTTTCAGGGAAGAGACTATATTTTTCCCTTTTCCGTGTTCCCAGCCTGTAATATAGTAGGTGAATAATTGATGCTTGTTGTCTCTTGATTATTTTGCCACTATCTCTTCTATTTGACTTTCATTTTTACCCTTGTCTCCTTTTAAAAAGAAATTACTTAATGCTCCCCTTTTTTTGTGTTGTTCGTGATTGTCATGTGCATTTGCCTTTCTTACATTTCTGTTGCTTGGGGTACAAATACAAAAGTAACAATAACACCACCACCAACAACCAGCGACAATATAATTTGTTCAGGTCTGGTTTTCTTCCTGCTTCCTTTCCTTTCTTTTTTTCTGATCACTTGTAGAATATAGTTTGTTATTGGAATTGTTTCCTTTAACTATTCTGTATTTTAAAGTTTGCAGTATAAGATTTTATTTTGCTTGTTTGGGGGTGATGACATGCTGTGGGCTGGCCCCTGGGGCTGCCAATTGTGATTGCTGAGAGATCGTGAAAGAAGAGTAGACACAGGGCCAGGCGAAGAGTTGTAAAGGACAGCTCTCATTTATTAACTGGATAGCCAAGACTTATATAGGTTATTACAGGCAAACAAGCAGAATTGTTCATTGTGAGAACATTCAAGCAACCAAGGTCATTTCCATGCAAACATTTTTAGATTATTTCTTATACTCCCCCAATCTAGCTTCTCCTGGTGAGATAGCCTTGGGAGGAACGGCCTTGGATGGGATTTTCTCATCCTCGCATATCTGAGAGTGAGGAAGGTGAGCCAATTGTTCTGAAAAGTTAGTACAAGTCTCAAGTAAAACCTGGACAGTACCTCACGTTCCGGACTACATCAGCACTGGCCCACTACAATTACATGGATTCTTTTCATTCTGAACCATTTTCTGGTGTTATTTCTTGTATTGTGTGGTTCAGATTTTTTGACTTGTGTTCTAAGAGACTCTTAATTCTTGAGTTCCTTTCATGTATCTTGGCTTTTAAATCAATATGTTTTGTTTGTATCAAGATCATACTTTCTTTCAAATTATTGTTTCTCTTTTTGCAGTTTGTCCTTCATTTGCATGCATTTGCATTCTCTCTGGTTTCTTTGGTGAGATTTGCCACTGTGGATTCACATTTTTCTCTTCTGCCCATTATTGATACTGTATAGGCCATAAATTCTACTTTCACAATTCTTAGTTCTTTTAAGCCTTTCAGGAATATCCTTCTATGGTTTCCTATTCTCTTGGGAAGTGAGAGGACCCTCAGTCTTCTCAATTGTTTATTCATTTCCTTTTGTCTTGCAATATTTTTTATAGAGGTTTGAACTCATGTAGTTGATCTGGAAGCCACAGTCCCTTGCATTATTAATCTTTTCCTCATTTGTTTATGTACTCACACTCAAGGTCTTTAATTTGAGTTTTCTTTCTCCTGAGATCATTGATAACACTGGCATTTTCCCTTTATATTCCCCTATTGATCACTTATGACTTCTTTCCCTTTAATTTCAGGTTCTCTGGGGATTAGATTTCAATATCATCTCAGCCTCCTTCTACTCTGGGCCATTAATATTTCCCTTGTTTCAGCCTCTGTTTCAAGTGACTTGGATGAGTTTGTGGGGAGAGGCACAACTGGCCCCTGCTAGGCTCGTTGTTTCAGGAAGAACTGGTCTATCATTGGATATTCTGGCTTTCTGCCCCAATTCTCTCCATTCCTAGTTCTCTGGCTGAGAACTTTTACAAGCAGAACATTGGCATCTCAGACCAGAGTAAACTTCTGCTTTTTCTGTGGCCCCGCTATGGGGAGTAGAGTCCAGTTCTGTACTAAACTGATGGCTTGGCTTGTGCAGACCTACTGGAGAGTGTGGGCAGTGGGATAGGGAGTTCTGAGTGAGCAATTAGGGATGAAAGATTAGATTTCTCTATTATTAATTCCTTGGCTTTTTACCTTGTTAAAGTTCTTGATATTCTAGATGTGGAGACAGCTGAAATTGTTTTATCTCTTACCCATAATTCCTATTTTGGAGAGGTTTGAAAGGTTGTGCATACTGGAGAAAATATTTAGATTTCCATCTTGAGGAAACTGGTTTTAATATTCACTTATGATCTCATAAATAAGTTATTCATGGAAACCATTAACCTTACCACTACATGAGACTATTGAATAAATGACAAGGCTAGACAAAAAACTACATTTTCTCTTCCTTTGACCTGAATCTACCTTTTTCTTTTTGCCCTTTCTTATTCTATTATAGTTAAATACAAGTCAATGTAATTTTAAACTAAAACTTCAAATCACACTAAAACTTTGAGGACACTTTGTATACATGACTTAGATTTCAAGTCTTTTATAAAAAAATTAAAATGCTAGAACAGTATGCTCCTTTAACTCAATGATGCTAATGCCTTCCTTCGTTATAACAGGAACATGCATCATTGTGATTTAGAGTTGGAAAGGACTTTAGGGACTATCTAGTCAAGAGGTTCTTAAACAGTTTATGTCATGGGCCCCTTTAACAGTCCATAAGTGAAGACTATGGAACCCTTTTCAGTATAATATTTTAAATGTGTAAAATAAAATACATGAGAGCAAAGAGGAAACTATTATTTTGAAATAAATTTGTCCAAATTTTAAAAAAAAAACCCATTAATGGACTCCCAGTTAGAAAGATTTGATTATGTCTAACAACCTTACCCTTTAATCCCTCCCCCCCACCTCATTTTACAAGCCATTGTTGTTGCGATGCTGGCAAGTAGGGAGTAGGAAGTATAGGATCCTACATTTTAACTCATTAACAATATAAAAAACCTTTTATCTTTAATAAACCATAATGCCCTTCTACTCAAAGGATGACAAATTAAGCTATAGAGATATAGGTGGATCTGCCTTGTTCGGTATTGTTATTTAAAAGATGAGAAAACTGAAGCCCAGAAAGGCTTGCCAGAGGAGACAGAGGGAGTAATAATTTGAACCCAGAAGCAGAATTTGAACTCAGATCCAATGACTTCAAGTCCAACATTCTCTCCATGGCCTCCCTTCATCCTCTTTAATTTTCATTAATATCAATAGCTTACATTTTCATTGTACTTTTATGTCTATACTTAACATGTCTGAGTGAGACTCAAAATGCACAGGATATGCAAAGTACTCTCACATGTGTTAAGACATGGAATAAATAGAAGCCTCTTTGTTAAGATGCTGGCAAATAGGGATCCGGAAGTGCACAGCCCTACCTTCTAATTCTCATTAATAAGATTTTACTTTTAACCTGAAATAACCCGTAATGCAGCTCTGCTCAGTTAAGTTGCTAAAATTACTGGATATCAGCACATTAAACAAATACTCTGTCTGGAGCCTTCTCTTTCTCTCCATTACTAATGCATTATGATAAGCTTTCTTAATATTGGTGCCACTGTGCAAACAGGACTGTCACTCGGAGCAATGCTCACCTTTGTAAACAAATGATTCAATTAATAAGCTTCACCAGGGAATAGTACTTTTGACTTAAAGGTTGCCTTTTCCAGATTGCTTTATAAAACAGCCTTCACTTTCCAGGAGCCTATGACCTATGAGTATGCAGGATTTGCTAATGAAGTTCTCTGGCATGCTGATGTTGAATAAATATAGAAGACCATTTCTCTCTGCTACTCTCACACCTCTTAATTGGAGGACTACCAATTGGTTTGATACAGCCTGCTTTTCTCTGTAATGAATGTGCTCCTAAGAGCCTGGTACAAGGCACATCAGGCAGGAAATATCAATTTGGAGGACCATAGGGTTGCTTTAAATTGTGCAGGACAAGGATTAATAGGTCACAAGTGACATGATGGATTAGCTTGAGAATTACATCACAGCCAAAGTAAGTTTTAAAATGCAAGATGCTGTGAGAGGAAATAACATTTTGCAACAGGGTATGTCTGTCTATGTTTCCAAAGCCACTTTTCTCAACATAGGGTTCATAGCTGTATCCCCAAGGATGACAGAGAACTGGGAAACAGCTATAGCATGTCACTACAATGCCTCTCTTCCAGTTTCCTAATCATCCTCTGGTATCATTTTCTATTAGCACTGTGGTCTAGGCATGCTTACTTTTACACCATGCTTAACTGTCACGTTTTTCTCTCTTTAGTATTAAAAATGTAATTCTCTTCTCACTGTTCTCCTTTTACCATCATCTCAACTTCTTAGGCTCAAAGCAATAGCCCAGAGTTTCTAACCTTAGCTTTTTAGATTCCTTCCCAATACAAGTTCTGGGATTCTAGCCTTACTGGATTAGTTGTTATATAATTGTTGCTTCCTCCAACCAATAGAGCATCTATGAAAACATGCTCTAATTTCTGTCATCCTGGTAAATAAAGAAGAAAGAATAACTGCCCCTCCCCCCCCATAGTTTAACTCAATTAGTGGCCAGACTAAGGGCCTCTAGGAATAAAGGTCTTACTTATTCCAATACAATCTGGTGGTTTCTTGTTGTTCTTGTCAGAGATGTCAATGGGAGACTGCTGAATTAATCATAGTAGTCTATATATTGAGTAGATAGTCATAATCTTTTAGTCAGTCGTCCCTTACTCAAAGTCAAGTTCAAGTCATAGCATCATTTCTCTGATGACATGGTCTTCTTCTGCAATGAAGGACAAACATACACAATAATCTTTTAGTTGATAATCGTACTGAAAAGACTATGCATATACGAACACATTTAGAGTTATCAGAAAAAACTAATTTTACCACAAATGACAGGTGCTGTTCAATTACCTGACCCTATTTCTTGAAGACCATGGGCTGGCAGTCATACAGTAAGGTGGGAAATTCTGTACTCTACCTAGTAGCAGACAGAGTTCCAGTAGGAATAAGGAATTCTCTTTTTTTCAAAGAGTGAATTACCTCTGTCCCCTGATTCTGACAGTTACATTGGTGCAGAGTTTGCTTGAATGGTCTAGGTCTCTAGTCTAGTAGACTTATCCATTTAGTCTCTTCACTCAATCCTCAACCACTTGGAAACTCCACCATTTTCCCTTCCTTATTGCATTTCAATAAGTCATGGACATCCAAAACAACATGTTGGAATTGATCATATGAGCAAAGCATGAATAGATAGAAGGTTTTATTTATTATCATATAAGCTAAAGAAATTAAATAAAATATATTAAAACAATTACTGTGAGAATTACATGCCTATGGCTCCTCCTAGATCCATGTAGCTCTTAGGCAATCTATAGGAATGTCCAAATTGCATAGCTCCAAAAGCACAGTTCATTTGCTTTGACTCAGATCTCCACATTAGCCTCTAGCAATTATACCCAATGGTGTTCCATTCATTGTCTCCCCTAGGAACAATTTCCAGTCAGTTGAATTAATTCAAGACCTGGAACACTAAACTTCCTCAAAATGATTTTCCTTTTTCACTGCCCTGTCCTTTTCTTCCTTCCTTCCTTCCTTCCTTCCTTCCTTCCTTCCTTCCTTCCTTCCTTCCTTCCTTCCTTCCTTCTGTCCGTCCGTCCTTCCAATAATTCAAACTGAAGCTTCAGATAGCCATACTGGGCATGCATTGGATTCACTCAGTCTTGGGAGGTTCTCTCTTTTAATATTTTTCCCCTATTTTTTCCAATTCCATGTAAAACCAAATTTTAATTTTTTTTATTTTGAGTTCCAAATTCTCTCCCTTTCTGCCTCTCTCTTCTTTAATGAGAAGGCAAGTAATTTGATACAGGTTATGTACATACAGTTACACAAAACATATTTCCATATTAGTCGTTATATCAGAAAACAGACCGAAAAAAAAAGAAAACAAAGTTAAAAGAAGTACACTTGGATCTGCTTTCAGGCTGTATCAGTTCTTTCTCTAGAGGTCGAAAGCTGTTTTCATCATGAGTCCTTTAGAATTTGTCTTAGATTATTGTATTGCTGAAAATAGCTAAGTTATTCACAGTTGGTTATCATATAACATTGCTGCTATTGTGTACAATATTCTGTTTCTGCTCGTATCACTTCACATCAGTTGGTCGAAATCTTTCCAAGCTTTTTAAAAGCATCTTACTCATCGCTTTTTATAGCATAGTAGTGTTCCATCACAATCCCTAATTCATAGACATCCCCTCAATTCCAATTCTTTGCTACAAAAAAAGAGCTTCTCAAAATAATTTTGTATATATAAGTTCTTTTTCCTTTTATTTAAATCTCTTTGGGATATAGACTGAGTAGTGGTATTTCTGGGTTAAAGGGTATACATAGTTTTATAGCCCTTTGAACATTTTTCCTAATTGCTCTCCAGAATGGGTGGATCAGTTCACATCTCCAAAAGTGCGTTAGTGTCCCAGTTTTCCTGTTTCCCCTCCAACATTTGTTGTTTTCTTTTTTTGTCACATTAGGTAACCTGATGAATGTAAAGTGGTGCCTCGGAGTCGTTTTAATTTGCATTTCTCCAATCAATAGTGACTTAGAACATTTTTTCGTATACTATAGATAGGTTTTATTTCTTCTTCTGAAAACTTTCTAGTCATATTCTTTGACCATTTATCAACTGGAGAATGTCTTGTATTCTTATAAATTTGACTCAGATCTCTTTGAATTCGAAAAATGAGGCTTTATCAAATAAACTTGATGTATATATCTAGTGCACATCTACCCCATACCCAGCCCAGTTTTCTACTCTTCTTCTAATTTTGTCTGTTTTGGTTTTGTTTGTGTAAAACTTTCAAAATTTATTATAATCCAAATTATCCATTTTACTTCCCATAATGCTCTCTATCTCTTGTTTTGCCATAAATTCTTATCTTATCCATAGATCTGAACAGATAAGCTATTACATGTTCCCCAAATTTGCTTATAATAGCATTATTTATGTCTAAGATGCATATGCATTTTGATTTTATCTTATAGAATGTGAGATATTGATCTATACCAGTTCTTCCAGAAGTTTTCATTAAATAGTGAGTTCTTGGTATAAAAGTTGGGCTCTTTGTATTTATTAAAAGCTACATTAACACTGTCATTCACTACTATGTATTACATACCCAATCAATTCTACAAGTCCACCACTCTATTTCTTATCCAATATTAGACTGTTTTCATGATTGCTACTTTGTGATAGTTGAAGATCTGATACAACTAGGCACCTTCCTTCACATTTTTGAAAATTGATCTCCTTGATACTCTTGACCTTTCATTCTTCCAGCTGAAGAGCTAGCTGTATTTCTTTTTTTTTTATTTTTGGCAATTTGATTGGTATGACACTGAATAAATAAATTAGTTTAGTTAGAATTGTCATTTTATTATATTGGCTTGGCCTACCCATGAGCAATAACAGTCTTCCAATTGTTTAAATTTGACTTTATTTCTTTGAAAAGTGTTTTGCAATTGCGTTCATATAGTTCCTGGGTTTGTCTTATCAGGTAGACTCTCAAGTATTTTATTTTGTCTCCTATCATTTTAATTAGAATTTATTTTTCTGTCTTTCACTGCCCTGGAACTGATCAAGGACCCCAGTTCAGTTAATATTTCTCTTTAACCTGGAACTGAAAACCAGAACCCTTTATGAGTAATTCAACAGAGTTCTATATCACATGCCAGCAAAGGGTCCCCTGTAATTTGATTCTGACTAGTTGTCCTATCTCCTTATGTACTGTGGGCTGAGAGGTAAGGAAAACGTCCCTGATTGAGTCATCCCCTAGGCCTGTTTCTAGCTTGCTGGGGTGGATCTTGTGTTGAATTGCTCTCTACTCTTACTCCAGTGAGACAGACCTTTCTTTCTGACCTTCTAAATTATCTTGGGCTGGAAAATTGTTTCACTCCATGTTCTTATTGGTTCTCCTGCTCCAGAATTAGTTTTGAGGAGTTATTTTAAAGATGTTTTTATTGGAATTTTGGAGAGCTTGGGTGAATCTCTGCCTTTACTTTTCTTCTTGGCTCCATGCCCCTCCCCTCTTTAATGTCTTTTGTAAACCTCCTCTTTTTCCACTGGTTTACATCTCTTTGAGTCAGGTGTTCTCAATGAGGTGTGTGTGTGTGTGTGTGTGTGTGTGTGTGTGTGTGTGTGTGTGTGTGTGCATGTGTGTGATGGACCTCTTTAGGTATCTGTAAGATCTATGGGTAACTATTCAGAATGCTTTTTTTAAAATTCATACTTGTATGAAATTTTATGTTTTGTTAGTAGTTAATGAAGTATATAAGTCAAATTAAGAGAAATGAGAGTAGTCCTTTGTAGAGGTGAGATAACCACAGGCATTGCACACTACAGATATTTTCAGACTTTTTTCAATGCATTAATTGGTTGCACTGACTTTTTTGTCTTCATATTTTTTTGGCATCAAAAATACAATTTATTATATGGGGTGGGATGTGGACTGAGAAAAGGAAGATACAGGGGAAAAGTACAATGATGTGAAAAACTGAATACATCAATAAAATTTATTTTAAAAAAAGTTAATGAAAATTAAGATGCACTTTCTCTAATTCAAAGATATACAGTTCTTGAACTCTATCTATGATAACCTTCAGAGTCTGTGAAACCCATGTTAAGAATGCTTCCTCTAAGGGAACCTTGCAGTCATGAAGACTAAGAAATTACTGAACAAAAATCAAATTTATTGAAGTCAGTAATTTGAAAGAAAAGGCAATAGAAATAGTTTCCCTCCCCTTTTTGGTGAATTCTCTTCTACCCCTGTCCCTTCAGCATTCAGTGTATCCTTGCTAACTCTTGTTCTAGCACTTGCTCATGATATAGCACTTGGTAAATCATTCAAAGACCTCCATGAAGAATACAGACTCCTTGTTACTCTCCTGCTTTCTGGGAAGCTACTTACTTCCCCACCTGCTGCTACTGCTGCCACTTCTGCATGAGGTTCATCTGGTTAGCTCCCACAGCCAGAACAATCATTGACTCAGTTCAGACTTTCACCAGAAATCTCCTTCTTTTTCAGAAAAACCCCAGTGAGGAAAGGAGGTACATTGTCAGACCAGAAACTCTGTGCCTATGACCTCTTTTGGGGTTAATGATAGGGAAACAGTTGAATTACAGCCACCTACAGCTAATAATATAACTCTAAATGAAACCTATACTTATAATTCACACATTACTATTCATAGTCAAACCAAGTCTTCATTTCCCTCCTTGTTTTATGTTTTCTATTATCTATCATGTTATTGAATGAACTTTAAAGGTTTCTCTTGACACCAAACATAGTGTGACATCAGTGAAGCTAACATACTCATTACAAGGCAAAGAATCAATATTTGGACTTTCCAGCATCTATAATTCTCTCTCAATTCAACCTCCCCAGGGCCTGAGGCTCCCTATGCATCCTGTATCTCTACTCTGCACAACCATCATACCCCCAGTCTCCCCAATCCTACATTTAAGAGTCAATTTGTGTGTGTGTGTGTGTGTGTGTGGCCATCCACACACATGTGTGTGTAGAAATACACACATATTGGAGGGGAGGAACCAAGATGGCAGAGTAGAAAGACACACATACTCTAGCTCTTCCCCCACAGCATGTAAAAAAAACCCGTAAAAAATGACTCTCAAAAAGTTTTAGAGCATCAGAAGCCACAGAATGACAGAGTAAAAGAGATTTCCAGCCCAAGGTAACCTGTAAGGCCAACAGGAAAGGTCTATATTATGGCACACAGAGTAGAGCAAAGTTCAGCCTTGGCTGCACAGCACCAGGAGGAATAGGACCCGAACAGGCCTCAGGGGCAGAATCCCCAGCAGCAGCAGAGGTTCTCAGATCCCTCAACCCACCAATGCCACAGCAACTTCAAATGTCAGTGAGAGGGCTTTTTCAACTGGGCAAGAAGGGAGTAGGGTCCTCCCCTAGCCCCAGCCCTGGGCAGCAGCATGGAGGCAGCAGCAGCAGCATCCATTTGTGGAGTCCTCAGCCTAAAGTCACTGGGGGAATTGAGCTTCTGATGTGAACCTCAGCCCTGAGTGGAGGCCCTGCCTTCTGTCTAAAGCCCTGGGGGAATTGAGCAGCTGATCTAAAACTCAGCCCTCAGTACAGTCCTGGGGTGTGGCAGAGTTGGAGGCAGTTGTGGAGAGGGAATTCTACTACTTGTAGATTCTGGGCAGAAAAGTTTTTGGTTGCTCCTCAACCAGTGTGCAGGCCAGGAGAGGAGTAAACTCCTCTCCCTTGATTGTGCCATCTTGGAAGAACTGAGAACTTACAGGTCCCCAGAGTATACTGTCCTCTTGACAAAGGACTGAAAAGTCAAATAACTGGCTGGGAAAATGCCCAAAAAAGGGAAAAAAAATAAGACTATAGAAGATTACTTTCTTAGTGAACAGGTATTTTCTTCCATCCTTTCAGATGAGGAAGAACAATGCTTTAGAAGTCTCTAAAATTAATATTCAATGGTCTCAGGCCATGGAAGAGCTCAAAAAGGATTTTGAAAATCAAGTAAGAGAGGTGGAGGAAAAATTGGGAAGACAAATGGTGCAATGCAAGAAAATCATGAAATCTTGCTAAAGGAGAACCAAGAAATGCTGAAGAAAATAACACCTTTAAAAATAGGCTAACTCAATTGGCAAAAGAGGTCCAAAAAGTCAATGAGGAGAAGAATACTTTAAAAAGCAGAATTAGCCAAATGGAAAAGGAGGTTCAAAAGCTCACTGGAAAACATGGTTCTTTAAAAATGAGAATGGAGCAGATGGAAGCTAATGACTTTATGAGAAACCAAGAAATTACAAAACAAAACCAAAAGAATGAAAAAAAAATGGAAGATAATGTGAAATATCTCATTGGAAAAACAACTGACCTGGAAAATAGATCCAGGAGAGACAATTTAAAAATTATGGGTCTCTCTGAAAGCCATGCTCAAAAAAAGGGCCTAGACATCAGCTTTCATGAAATTATCAAGGAAAACTGCCCTGAGATTCTAGAACCAGAGGGCAAAATAAACATTGAAAGAATCTACTAATCACTTCCTGTAAACACCCTAAGAGAGAAACTCCTAGGAATATTGTAGCCAAATTTCAGAGTTTCCAGGTCAATAAGAAAATATTGCAAGCAACTAGGAAGAAACAATTCAAGCATTGTGGAAATAAACCAGGATAACACAGGATCTGGCACCTTCTACATTACAGGATCAAAGGGCTTAGAATACGATATTCCAGAAGTCAAAGGAACTAGGATTAAAATCAAAAATCATTTACCCAGCAAAAGTGAGTATAATACTTCAGGAGAAAAAATGGTCATTCAATGATATAGAGGACTTTCAAGCATTCTTGATGAAAGACCAGAACTGAATAGAAAATTTGACTGTGAAACACAAGAATCAAGAGAAACATGAAAAGGTAAATAGGAAAGAGAAATCATAAAGAACTTTCTAAAGTTGAACTGTTTACGTTCCTATATGGAAAGATAATATTTGTAACTCGGGACTTTTCTCATTATTTGGGTAGTTTGAGGGATTACACACACACACACACACACACACACACACACACACACACATTCACACACACACACATAGACAGAGAGCACAAGTTGAGCTAAATAAGAAGGGATGAAATTAAGGGGTGAGAGAGGAATATATTGGGAGGATAAAGGGAGAAATGGAATGCAGCAAATTATCACTCATAAAAGAGGCAAAAAAAAGCTTTTCAATGGAAGAGAAAAGGAAGGAGATGAGAGGGAAAAAGTGAAACTTACTTTCTTCACATTTGGCTTTAGAAGGGAATAACATGCTCACTCAATTTGGTATGAAAATCTATCTTACACTACAGGAAAGTGGGGGAGAAGGGGACAAGTGGGGTAAGGGCAATGATAGAAGGGAGAGCAAGTGGGAGAAGGGAGTAATTAGAAGTAAACATTTTTGGGGAAGGACAAGGTCAAATGAGAGAATAGAATAAATAGGGGGCTGGATAGAATGGAAGGAAATATACTTAGTCTTACACAACATGACTTTATGGAAGTCTTTTGCAAAACTACACATATATAGCCTGTATTGAATTGCTTGCCTTCTCAGTGGGGATGGGTGGGGAGGGAGGAAGGGAAAGAAGTTGGAATTCAAAGTATTAGAAATGAATGTTAAGAATTGTTCTTGCATACAACTGGGAAATAAGAAATACAGGTAATGGAGTATAGAAATCTATTTTGCCCTACAAGAAAAGAGAGAGGATGGGCATAAGGGAAGGGTGGGGTGTGATAGAAGGGAGGGTATATTGAGCAAAGAGTTAATCAGAATGCAGGGTGTTATGGGGTGGGGGTAAGGGAGAGATGGGGAGAAAAATTAGAACTCAAAATTTTGTGGAAATGAATGTTGAAAACTAAAAATAAACAAATAAACACAAAAAGAAAAAATAAGAAAATAAAAAATAGAAATATACACATATCTATCTATCTATCTAACTAACTATCTATCTATCTATCTATCTATCTATCTATCTATCTATCTCTCTATATATGTGAATGTAGTTATAAATGATATATATGACTATGGATACAGATGTAGATGCAAGAGCCTACTCCCTATCATTCCTCCCTAGAGGTCTCGGTCTGGATGTCCTAGGTGTTAAAATTGCTTAAGTTAAAAGAAACTTTAGTTCATGAGATGGTAGATTATCAGTCTATCATAATCACTTCTCAATAAGCTAGGATAGATGAAAATGGAAAGTTTGAAGGAGAGATCAGAGAGAGAATATGTTCATTTAGGAGTATCAGGACTGCCATATTTCAGGATGGATTTTTGTTCATACATGGGGGAAGGGACTCAGAAAAGTGCAGAAAAGGAAGACTTTAGGTCCTGAGTCTATGGCCAGCAGAAACTAATACTAATTTCTTTACCTCTACTAGTTCCTTTAAAAAATGCATCTAGTAACACAAGTTTTGCAATATAATCATATTCACCTCTGTGAAAAATGCTTTGCAATTTTTAAAGAGCAACATAAATGCTGCTGTTCTTATTCTTCTTGTTAATTGGTCATCCTGTAAATAAAGCAGACCAGAGACAAGAGAAAAGGTCCATCCTATTGTTTTGGGGATTCACTTACACACACTCATACACACATACACATACACCTCACACCTTCAGAAATTAATTTATTCAACAAGCATTTACTGTATTAAATATAGACTATCTTCTAATCACTATGCTAGGTACTGGTGATGTACAGAGGATAAACATAGCTCTTGCTGTCAATGAACTTAAACTTTATTGGTGTAAACTTCATGTGAACATGTTAGTAGATGCTCTATAAAATACATACCTGATAAATATAAACTTAAGTTTGAGAGTGAGCTACTAGGGGGAAGGTAAGAAATTGGTAAGAAGTGGCACTTATGCTGAGTTTTGGAGGACACTCAACATTTAGGGTCAAGTAACCATGCCTGTGAGACTCAGTTTCCTACACAGGAAAGTGGGCAAAGAGCATTTACTTTCACAGTATTGTGAGAGGGTCAAATCCACAAACCCTAAAGTACTAGACAAATGTCAGTGATAATTCTTAAAAATTATCACATCCCCTCCTTCCTACCTCATATTACGCTATAGTCAATCTCCTTTAAAGTGTTTGGTACACCTTCAGGAGACAAGAAAAAGACAGGGTAAAGAAAATGTGTCAATTTTTGCTAAACAGTGGGCCTGGGATTTGAGAATCTTGGTAATCAATGAAAATGATAGGAGCCTGAAACCTAAAAATAGAATCAGTAAGCCATTTTTTTCTCAAGGAGGAAATACAATGGGGTCATGGTGTACTGACTCTCATCACACTATAGTATGCCTGAGTTTGGCACAAATAAGGATAAATAGCTGTCATTACTAATTGCTTTACAATTTAGCAAGTATTTCCTCTATAACTCTTTTGATGTTCCTAAAATTCTTGTGGGACAGATGCTGACTTTAGACCAATTTTAGATATGAGAAAACCAGGATCAAAATGTGAAGTGAACTTCACTGCATCCCATAGCTAATAGTTGCTAGAGATAGATCTCTAATCCTAGTCTGCTGATGCCAACTTGGATTCTCTTTCCACTGTTCTTCCTTGATGCCGAAGTATTATCCATGTCATTTATGAGCCATCATGGACTTAAAATGTGTTGTTGTTAATACTGTTTGTCTTTCATTTTCAAAAAGGGCCATGACATCAGGAAAGTGATACCATGACTTGCAGTGAATTGGATTTAAGTGAGGGAGGGCTGTGCAAAGTCACCAACCTCACTTTTTCCTCCAAAGTCATCTGAATCTGGTGGCAAGATATAAATGAGGAATACTGGAGATGGCCATTTGAACTTGAAATAGAATACTACTCTGAGCCACTTTTGGCTCCATTGTTTCCTCCCCTGGATATCTGGATTACATTACAGATGAAGAATGGATGACAGCTGGGTACTCAAGCAGGTATGAAAAGCTATGAAGAAGGCTTCTATGACACCGAGGCTTACAAGAAATCCTATTGTTTGGAAGTGTTGTCTTAACCCAGTTTTACGTTATCATTTTCTTTTCCTGCTCTTCATATTCATATAATTAAGTTAAAACTCAAAATTATCACTACAAACACTTTACCCCTCCCTCAAATATAGATTTCCCCAAAACAAAAAAGCCAGGAACAGAAAAGAGAAGACTGTATCTTTACATTTCTCTCAAGCTTAATGCTTCATTTCTCTTAAAGTTTATGACATTTTCCTTTAGGCTTGACTGGGGTATGTGGACATATGCTAATTTTCATGGTACTTATAAGAAAACAGAGATTCTAGTGTTGTAATACCCAAAGCTAAAATAATATTTGGCTACACTAATAAAAGTATAACAGTGTTACAGAATTTTTAAAATTGGAAGGAAAATCAGAGGTCCTCTGATCTAAACCACAAGTGAGTATAATCCTTCATAAAATGCAACTGATAAGTGAGCATCCAGACTTAGTCTGAAGACCCTCAAGGAAGGGAAACTCTCTGCTCTGGAGGCAGCCCTGTCTACCTTTGCACAGCTCCGATTTGGAATTTTGTTGTCCTTATTTTCCTTCAAGTTTCAGATCTCAGATTCTACAGGGAGGATTCTGTTCTAGCTAGCAATGCACCTGTCAGAGGCAGAAGATAAATGGTGAGATGGCCTAATGTAAACATAAGCAAAGTGGATTATTTGTTGTAATAGTTGTTTTCTGGGAGCTCGGTTTCCTAGGCTCAGGCCAAACTGTAAACATCTGAAGGACAACCTCGGTAATTCATGGCTGTACTGAGTCACGTGGGTTGTGATGCCTTCTGACTCTGAGCCTATTAGTTAAAAACTATATATACTGGGAAGTCAGTATTTTGCTTTGAGGGCTTGCTCATGAGAAGGACCTGATTCCCTGGATGGGACTCTGAGTAGCCATTTGTTAAGAGCCACCTGACTACTCAGATGTTGATGCTCTCCCAGTCTGATGGTGTATGTAGGTGGTTGTATTACTTTGGTAAGACAGTTGGATCCCTCTCTGTTGAATCTCTGTGCTAATTTTTCTGCTTGTGTTTTTATACTCAGTTTTTTCTACTTATCTGTAATTAAAGTAAGATTGTTGACCCCTTTGAAGCTGTTTTTCCTTTAGAAAAGCAGATCAAAGAACCTGTGCTAGTGTGGTTGCTACTACATTTAAGTGGGACAATTGGATGGGATGTGAAACTGAGGTCTAGTTTCTAGGGTAGGCTAGAATATATAGAGAGTTGATAATGTCTAGGGATCCATTTGGCTCTAAAAACCAATTACCTTGATCTCATCATTCAATTTAAAAGTATCATAATTCCTTTTGGTCTTTTATGCCTAGCACCAATTCTTCTATTCTGGATCTTCTACAGACAATACTCTAGGATGGATCTAACAAGGCCCCAGGGGGAACTATCTTTTCCCAGTTCTGAAAATTGGGCCTCTCTCTGAATGAAACCTAAAATCTCATTAGTTTTTTTTTTTTTGGCTGCCATATCCCAATGGACATAAAATGAGTTTGCAGTTCACAAAAATTCATAAATCTCTTATAAACTTCAGTCTAATCATACCGATCCTTCTTGTGAAATGATTTTGAACAAAAATTTAAGACATTTATCCCTTTTCAACTTTAACTTATTAAATTTGGCCCAGTAATTTAGCCTGAGAAGATTTTTTTTGCTTTCATTTCCCACAATTCTGAGTTAGCTATCCTTCAAAGCTTTTTTTCATTCATTTTCATCTACTCACTTTAGGTACAACATTTTAGGGAAGACACTGATAAGCCAAAGGCCATTCAGAAGAAAGTGACCTGAATGCTTGTCATTTGCAAATCTAATAAAGTTAGTCTAGGAAGGACTATTTTTTCTTTGTGTATAATTAATTTTTATTTATTTTATCCCATCTATATTTTATATTATTTTATTTATTTTAACCCATCTATATTTTCCAATGTAACAATTTCCTTCTATTGCTGGATTGTACTGGAATTTCCCTCAATACCTCTAACAAATCTGTCATCCTGGAACAGTATACCTCCTTTGTTGCTTGATCCCCCTGGAACACCCCTCTGAAAGGCTTATTTATCTCTTTTCTCTGATTGGTGAACTCCTCCTTCATTCTCTATTTTGTGGAGGGGTTTAGGTTGACCTGCATATCTTCTTTTCCACATCCAGTTTCTGAATTTCTGGCTTTGAAAGCCATGTCCTTGTTCCCAGTGTTTCTCAATAGAGAAAGGTTCCACTACTGGTTCATCTTGGAATTTTCCTCAGCAAATGGGGTTTCTCTCCCTAGAACAGTTTATGACCCTACTTCCATGTCATCAGAATGTATCCTTCCACAAGGCTTGCTCCCTTTCTTCCTCTGAATCTCCATTTTGAGGAAGACCCTAGGTTGGTCTGCTTTTATTTTCTTCATGGTCCTGTTTATGGCTTTTGGGATTTCTAATACCTTGTGCTAGGTACTTTTACCCTTTCCTCTCAACTTTTAAACTACTTTTTGTGAATTATCTTCCCCCATTGAAACATAAGCTCTAGAGGCCAAGAACTATTCTTTTTCTTGTATTTGTGTCCCCAGTGCTTAGCACAGTACCAGGCACATAGTAAGCCAGGTGCTTAATACATTTATGTTTCTTCCTATCTTCTTTGCTTCCTTCCTTTATTTCTTTTTACCTCCCTTCCTTCCTTCTCACCATCCTTTCTTCCTTCCCACTTTCCTTCTTAGAACCATATCTTAAAAGACTAGAACAGGTAGGGGGAGGGGGGAACCAATTCATGAAAACTAATTGACATATTGAAAAATGAATATTATATGTAGTGTTCTATACTCATAGTCCCTCACCTCTGCAAAGAAATGTGAGAGGAGCTGTCTCAGATGTCTAATTTGAGGTCAAGTTTGCGATATGATCCATTATTACTGAAGTCATATTATTTCTTTGTGAAAATTACTATCCTTCTACTAAAACCCCACTCTGGACCTGGTTTTTCAAAGGTTTTGCTCTTACAGTACAAGCTCTGATAGGTCTAACTAAGCTGAAAAGGCTATGGTGATGGACCAACACGCTGTCAGTAAAGGACTAGCCTAGATAATTACAGAAAGACTCATTCCTAGAAGATCAGCCAATACAAGATGGACTATTTTGGCCACTACAACTCATGAAACAGTCTCCTAGAAATCCTGTAAGGTTTATCAATGGGATATCATTGTTACCAATGAAACCAAGAATATTATGAAGTATTGATAGAGCTAATTGATAGAGCTATAGAGTTCAGATAACCTGAAGTCATGGTTCCACTGAATTCTACAGTGCTCAGACCATATATAAAGTCATACATCTAAAGTTAAATTTAAATAGAACAATCTAGAATGAATATGAAACAGGGGACTGTAAAATTTTTTGTGTCATGGAGTCTTTTGGCAGTCTGATGAGGCCTTATGAATCTCTTATCAAATTAATGCTTTTAACTGCATAAAATACATGAGATTATTCAATTATATTTAAGTATAGTTCTTGATTTTATTTTTTAAATAAGCTTTTGGATCCCAGGTTAAAAACAATGTAATCTAGGCTAGTGATTGGCTTAAACCAAGTTCTGTGCCAAAATTTTAAAGCAACTCAGTGTTTAGCCTGGAGAAGAGAAAACTCAAGAGAAAAACCAGAACTTTTCAAGTATTTGAATGGCTCCCATGAATTAGGAGAAGGCTTGTGCTTATGTTTTCCAGAAGGCTAGATTAGAACCAATGTGTGGGAAGTTATAAAGAGGCAGAATTCAGTTCAGATTTTAAAAAAGAACTTTTTAACAAACAGAGCCATCATCATTCATCAGTGGAACAAACTGATAAGTGACAGGGCTAGAGATGGTGAATGGTCTTCAGTAGAGCTACTGCAAACTCACCATTAGAACAGCAGAACCTTTGAGCTGTGTTTCCTAGTAGTGGTGACTGACTGGGGTTGACGCATTCACACTCTTCTCTTGCCCTTTGTAATCAATGTTATGATGTGTGTGTGTGTGTGTGTGTGTGTGTGTGTGTGTGTGTGTGTGTATGAGATAGCTGCTGGGTTCAGGATTGAAGCATAGGGCCATGGGACAGAATAAAGCTCAACACCTCACATGGTGATTAAATTCATGTTTGTTGCAGCCCTTGTCTCCTAAATAGTCATGGCTACTGATGATCCAGTCAGTCAATCAATAAATAAGCATTTATTATGTACCAGACACTAAATGTTAAGAACATTTAAAATTCAGAGAAAAAATCATTTATCAATTTTATACCTCTTTGGTGGTTATCCCTTATGCTTGGAATGTTTTCCATCCCCTCCTCTAACTTCTGGTTTCCTTCAAAAATCAGTTCAAATCCAACCTTTGGCAAAAGATCTTTCCTGGTCTCCTTCCTCCTTGCTAATGACTTCCCTCTGAGAGTCAATCTGTACATCTCTTGTATGTCATATTTATTTACATTAGTAATAAATCATATTTGAAATGTGGTGAATATTACATGATTTCCAAAAAACTGGTCCATTTTAAGAGGACTAATTCAATTAAAAATACTCAACTGAACTCAGCTTAACAAATTCACTACTAGTAATATGTGATATACTTACTATGTTACTGGTATGCACTGTTGGAGTCTACAGGTATCAGGGAAGACAAGTACCTCTGGTGTGAGGATGGCCTCTTCAGGGCCATCTACTTTTAGTGTCCACCTACCATCGGACTCTTGCCTGTGGCTTCAAGAAACTGTGGCATATACTGTGGCCACACTCTAGTAAACTATTTTGATAGATGGATTAAACCAGGTTAAGGATAACTGATGAGCCTCAAACCCAGCAGTGATTTAGGTGAGGTGTCTACTCCAAGCATGTGAATACTTCCTTGGAAGAATGAATTGATGTGAACAATTTGTTTTAATGGGTCATGAAGATGACTGAAGCAGGTGTTATGGAGTGCTTGGAACCTGATTAGACATCAAAGATGACAAGGTCATCCACTGCTTCTCAAGCCATCTCCAGGCACCTTAATTTTTGTCTTGTCACTGGATTTCAGTGACTGGAAGAGAGAGTAAGGCTGATGACTTTGTGAATCTCTGCTTTATTTAAATCCAATTTATGCACAAGTCAAAGTATAGCACCCATATCATTTTACTATTTTTACCTACTTCAAAGTTTGGTGGCAATGAGCAAGTGATAACGCAATAGATGAAGATACACTGAGAGCTGTAGTCACAAGCCTACACATAGGCAACCTAGGATATAGGATCATCTTCTCTCTGAACTGAAGCAGCACTAGGATTTGGTATCACCCTGGGTGTCTGAGCAGTGTTTTATTTTTTTATTTTTTAAAAATAAATATTTATTTATTTTAAGTTTCCAACATTCATTTCCACAAAATTTTGAGCTCTATCAATCTTCCCCATCTCTCCCCTTTCCCCCAAAATGCCACGCATTCTGATTGCCCCTTCCACCAATATGCCCTCCCTTCTAACACCCCTTCCTTCCCTTATCCACATCTTCTCTCTTGTCCTATAGGGCAAGATACATTTCTGTACACCATCATCTGTATTTTTTATTTCCCAGTTGTACGCAAAAACAATTCTCAACATTTTTTAGTAAAACTTTGAGTTCCAACTTCTCTTCCTTCCTCCCTCCCCACCCATCCCCACTGAGAAGGCAAGCAGTTCAATATAGGCTATATATGTTTAGTTTTGGAAATGACTTCCATTATAGTCATGTTATGCAAGACTAACTATATTTCCCTCCATCCTATCCTGCTGCCCATTTCTTCTATTCTCTCTTTTGACCTTGCCTCTCCCCAAGAGTGTTTGCTTCTAATTGCTCCCTCCTCCCATTTGCCCTCCCTTCCATCATTCCCCCCACCCTGTTTATCCCCTTCTCCCCTACTTTCCTGTAATGTAAGATAGATTTTCATACCAAACTGAGTGTGCATGTTATTTATTCCTTGAGCCAAATGTGATGAGAGCAAGCTTCACTTTTTACCTCTCACCTCCCCCCTTTTCCCCTCCATTGGAAAAGCTTTTTCTTGCCTCTTCTATGAGATAATTGCCCCATTCCCTTAATTTTATTTTTTAGATATGATCGCTTCCTATTCAACTCTCCCAGTGCTCTCTCTCTGTCTCTCTCTCTATGTGTATGTGTGTGTGTGTGTAATCCCTCCAACTACCCAGATACTAAGAAAAGTTTCAAGAGTTACAATATTATCTTTCCATGTAGGAATATAAACAATTCAACTTTAGTAAGTCCCTTGTGATTTCTCTTTCCTGTTTACCTTTTCATGCTTCTCTTGATTCTTGTGTTTGAAAGTCAAATTTTCTTTTCATCTCTGGTCTTTTCATCAAGAATTCTTGACAGTGCTCTAATTCATTGAATGAGCATTTTTCCCTTGCAATATTATACTCAGTTTTGCTGGGTAGTGATTCTTGGTTTTAATCCTAGTTCTTTTGACTTCTGGAATATCATGTTCCTAGTCCTTTGATTCTGTAATGGAGAAGCTACCAGATCCTGTGTTATCCTGATTGTATTTCCACAATACTTGAATTGTTTCTTTCTAGCTGGTTGCAATATTTTCTCCTTGACCTAGGAACTCTGGAATTTGTCTACAACATTCCTAAGAGTTTCTCTCTTAGGGTCTTTTCAGGAACTGATTGGTGGATTCTTTCAGTATTTATTTTGCCCTCTGGTTCTAGAATCTTAGGGCAGTTTTCCTTGATAATTTCATGAAAGATGATGTCTAGGCCCTTTTTTTGATCATGGCTTTCAACTAGACCCATAATTTTTAAATTGTCTCTCCTGAATCTATTTTCCAGGTCAGTTGTTTCTCCAATGAGATATTTCACATTATCTTCCATTTTTTCATTCTTTTGGTTTTGTTTTGTAATTTCTTGGTTTCTCATAAAGTCATTAGCTTCCATCTGCTTCACTCTCATTTTTAAAGAACATTTTCTTCAGTGAGCTTTTGAACCTCCTTTTCCATTTGGTTAATTCTGCTTTTTAAAGCATTCTTCTCCTCTTTGGCTTTGTGGACCTCTTTTGCCAACTGAGTTAGCCTATTTTTAAAGGTGTTATTTTCTTCAGCATTTTTTTGGATCTCCTTTAACAAGCTGTTTACTCGCTTTTCATGATTTTCTTACATCTCTCTCATTTCTCTTCCCAATTTTTCATCCACCTCTCTTACTTGATTTTCAAAAATCCTTTTTGAGCTCTTCCATGGCCTGAGACCATTGTATATTTATTTTGGAGGTTTTGGATGCAGAACCCTTGAGTTCTATGTCTTCCCCTGATGGTAAACACTGTTCTTCCTTATCTGAAAGGCTGGAAGAGAATACCTGTTCACCAAGAAAGCAATCTTCTATAGTCTTATTTTCTTTCCCTTTTTGGCCATTTTCCTAACCAATTACTTGACTTTTGGGTCCTTTGTCAAGAATAGTGTCAAGAATACTCTGGGTATCTGTAAAATCTCAGTTGCTCCAAGGTGGTACAATCAATTCTGCACTCTGGTCTGGGAGCAACCAGAAACTATTCTCCCCAGAATCCATGAATGGTAGAATTACTTTCCACAACTGCCTCCAGTTCTGCCATTCCAGCATTCAAGGCTGAGATTCAGATTAGCTGCTCAATTCCCCCAGGGGCTTTAGGGGTAGAGTTCCCAGGGCCAAGCTGTCACTCAGGGCTGATATTCAGATCAGCTGCTCAATTCTTCCAGGGGCTTTAAGCTGAAGGCTTCAACAATGGAAACTGGCTTCTGCTTTCCATGACTACCTCCACTACAGCTGCCACCACTGCTTCCTGGGACCAAGGCTAGGGGAGGATCCTGCTCCTTGTTCCTTTGTTACAGAGGTAAAAAAGCCCTCTCACTGACTTTTGAAGTGTCTTTTTTGTCTGTGGGTTGAGCAATCTGTGAACTTCTGCTACTACTGGGGATTCCACCCTTCCCCCCCCCACTCAGGCCTGCTCTGGTCCTGCTCCTGCCAGCTCCATGTGGCCAAGGCTAGGCTCTGCTCTGCTCTGCATCTGGTGCTATGGACCTTTCCCATAGCCTTCCAGTTCACCTTGTGCTGCAAATCTCCTCTCCTCCATTCGGTCTTTCTGTGGTTTCTACTACTCTAGAATTTATTGAGAGTCTTTCTTTATAGGTATTTTATGGGCTGTAGGGGAAGAGTTAGAGTATATGTGTCTTTCTACTCTGCCATCTTGGCTCTGTCCCCCCGAGCAGCCTTTTTAAATGACTGCACTGATTCCTTCCTGAAATGAGGAAAGGGCTCATACAGGTGCCTTAAAATTGTCTGCTTCACCCATCTGTTTACTGTGATTGAAACACACATAAAAAATGTACAAAAACTTCTGCAAAGATATTTGCACTCATTCCTCATCAGTACATGGAATTTGTGCATACTTATAGATAACATAAAATCCAGGAGTCCTGAAAGACAAACAGTTCTTATTGTAAGAGAAATAAGTAGGCACTACATCCAAATATCAGACTTAAGTGAAATAAGGCTGGCAAATAAAGACTAGCTTACCAAAGTCAGAGGTGGATACACCTTTTTCTGGAGTGGCTGTGGTAATGAGGAGTGCTATGAAGCTCACATAGGTTTTACAACCAGAACTACTCTAACCAACAAGCTATTGCATGCTTGCCACTCAACAGGCTCATGACAATGTGATTGCCACATACAAGAAAGTGCCACTCCACTATCACCAATGTGTATGTTCACATTACGATGAATTCTGATGTCAAAGAAAAATTTTCTCAAGACTTAGAGACACTCATCATCAATGTACCAGAAGAGGAGAAGTTTGTAATTCTGGGTGACTTTAACATCAAATATGGCAGGAAGTCCTTAGGAGAGACAGAGTCAAATATAACTGCAGTGATCACTTACAAATGAAGACTTGTGCATTTCATGACCTTCTCATCACCAACACTGTCTTCCATTTTCCTAAATGTAATAAAACTTTGTGGATGTACCCTCCCAGCAAACATTGGTATTTGATAGACTAAGTCATTATAAGGAGCAAAGGAAGAAAGAATGTTAAAATAACAAAGGCAGTGTGTAATTCAGAGTGCTGGCCTGATCATAGGCTTATCCTCTCCAAGCTAAACGTTGACATTCAACAAAAGCGGCAACAGCAAGGCAAGAAGACAACCAGAAGTCTTAATATCAACAGATTAGAGTGCTTCCCCTAGCATGAATAGTTTGTTGATAACTTAGAGGGAAAGCTGAGCCAACAATAGTTGGTAACAGGGAAGCAGAAAAGGAGTGGGAACTTTTCAGAGATTGGATGTACAGAATAGCATTTACTCATCTGGGCTAGAACATTCACAAACATAAAGATTAGTTTGGTGAAAATGATGAGAAATTCAGAAACTGCTAAATGCAAAATGAGAAATCCACAGGGTTTACCAGAAAGATACTTTGTCTCTAAGAAAGCTACGTTGAACTCCACAGAAAGTAAAGTGCAAGTGAATCTTAGAGATGCAGGATTCTTGCATCAGTAACAAGGCAGATAATATTAAGTTTTATGCTGATAGTAACAATCCAACGGATTGTTATCCCTGAAGGAGATTTGAAACAAAGATCAATGGTGCATATCAACTACTTAGCAAGATGGATCCCAATTGTCTAGTGATAAGGACATAATCTGGAAAGACGGGCTGAATATCTCTATGGTGTTTTCAACAGACCATCATCAATCAATGCTGAAGTCATTGAGCATGTGCTTCAGGTTGAAGTCAGCACTTTTCTAGCTAAACTTCCAGCTGAGGAAGGTGTTTTAAATGTCATTAGATTATCCTCATGTGATGTTGGGTATCGCAGCTGAGGTTTACAAGGCAGGGGATCAACTTCTCATAAGATAAAGCTGACTTAAATGTGCTGGGTTGTGTGGCAGGAGAATGTTATCCCTCGGGAGTTATAGGACACTTCTGTTATCCAGCTATGTAAAGGAAAAGGAAATACATTGTCTTATGACAATCACAGCATTGTCATCGTGAGCAAGATTCTTGCCAGAATACTCCTTAATAGGCTGGGAGATGTCCGTCTATGCAAGAGTTTATTGAGAAAGGGCCAAGCAATGGTTAATATGGTATTTACTTCTTGATAATCCTAGGAGAAATTCCAAGAGCAGAACGGAGGTCTGTATACAATGTACAATGATCTAACCAAAGCCTTTGATATTGTCAGTTGTGAGGACTTGATCATGGCAAAATTTTGTTGTCTGGAAAATTTTATCAGTATTGTACGTTCTCTTGCTTCCTCAGTTTCTAAGGGAGTAAAGGAAGGGTGTGTGTTTGCTCTCATGCTTTTTTTTACAATGTTGTTTGATGCCTTCAATGAGTATGAAAATATTATCAAGATCAGCTACTACACTGAAGATTATTATTTAACTTAAAAAGGCTACAAGTCAAGACTAAAGTGGAGGGAGAGTCAGTGTTTGACTTTTTGTTTGCACACGATTGTGCAGTTAATGTAGCTTTGGAGGCTGAGATGCAATCAAGTATGGATTGATTCTCTGCTAGTTTGTGCTAATTTTGCCCTAACAATTAACACCAAGAAAACACAGATTCTCCACCAGTCAGAACTATGCCATTCATACATGGAGATAGCAAATGGAAAAATTTTGAGTACTGTGGATATGTTCACTTACTTTGGCGGTGTACTTTCCAGGGATGTATACACAGATGATGAGGTTGATGCACACGCTGCCAGAGCCAGCTCAGTGTTTGGGAGGCTCTGAAGAAAAGTATGGGAGAGAAGAGGTATTACATTGCTTACCAAACTGAAAGTCTACAGAGCTGTTGTGCTAACCTCATTGTTGTACATCTGCGAAACCTGAACAATATACCAGGCCCATGCCACAAAACTGAATATCTTTGAAGATTCTGAAAATCACCTGGCAAGATAAGATATTGCACAGTAAGGTCATTTCTTGAACTGAAGTGCCAAGCATCCAGACTCTACTGTAGAGGAAGTAATTTTGATGGGCTGACCACATTGTTTGAATGCCAAACATATGTTTACCAAAAAGACTTTTACAGAGAACTCGCATGAGACTAGTAAGCACTTAATATGGAGATCAGAAGAAACAATACAAGGACACTCTCAAGATTTCTCTGAAGAGCTTGGGAATCAATTGTGAGACATGCAAGATAGTGGCACAGTGCTGCCAAGAATGCCATGCCCTCATCAAAGAAGGCACTGTGCTCTATGAGCAAAGCAGAATCTTAGTAGCTCAAACGAAACAGGAGATGCACAAACTGAGTGATATCTGCACTCCAAATGTTCATATGGACTATTTGTGGCTGATCAATGATAGATCCTTCCAAGCTCTTATTCATCTAATCAGCCACAGTGGGACACACTTTACCTTGATCCCAACATAATGATGCCATTTTTGTCCTCTTCAAGAAGGAAGGACAACAATGAACAAAGCAAAAATATGCATTGCACTGCAAGGGTCCGATAACAAGTATTATTCATGCTCTCTGCTCTTGAAATGCTTGAAATCAGCTTAAAGATTTTTTTTTATTGGGTATATGAATCTATTGGTTATTTGAATCTTCCACTTTTTAACTCGTTATTTGGTGTCATAATTATAACCTTTGAGGATCCACTAAAAAGATGCTGTCACACACAGGTTTGAATTCATAAACTGAAAGGGGCTCCTTTCAGCTAGCTATAGCAGTCCTTTAATCCATACTATTTTCCATTGTTAGCTCTCACCATGGATCCATTGAAAACTTTATAAATAGCTTAGTTGTTTTCTTTATATTCTTTTCAAACATAAATATAGGCCTGGGTGATGCACTTCTAAAAAGCCACATTGCTTTTAGGAACCTCTATACTCCAAACCTTAAGAGATTTGAGAATGACATTGCTGTCATAGTGGAAGTTGCCTTAAGGTCAGCAATACAATTGTTGTAATGAATACCTTAGAATTAAGGGCTCATCAGCATTAGTATAGTACAACATTGAATAGATTGAATTATGTATTTCAAGAGATGAATGGAGGGCAATTGGCAAGCCCTGCAGAGGAAGCTATCTTGAACAAAATAACAATAAAAAATGATAAATACTCTAAGAAAACTGCAGTTTTTCCAGAGATAATTTTTCAGTCATGGAATATTTTATTTTGATAATACAGATGCTGGAACCCTAGTTATTCTCTAAATGTCTACACTTGGACTTTGTTTTAACTACCTTCTAATGTCTAACTATCTGAGAACTTTCCCAGCATGATCTGTGACAAATTGATACTGGTCTCCCTGCTGCAAGAATATGCACCCCTTCTCCTAAGGAGTAATCTGGTTGTTTCTTGATAAATAAAAAATAAAGAAAGAGGTAAAAGTACTGAGGAAATATGCTATGTGTGTGTTCTCAGAGCTGTTTAAAATATCTTTCGTGTAAAATGGAACATCAATTTAATTCTGAGTGTGGAGAGGGGGCATGGCAAATCCAATGTAGCTGCAAGGCAGTTTACATTGTATCTTACCAATGTTCAATTTAAGAGAAGATTGAAGAACATCAGGCTGCTATAAAAACAATTTGCACAGAATAAATTTGGTACTTGCCAACAATTTCTCTGAGAATACAGTTCTCTCTAAGAGCCAGGGTGTCATGCCAAGATGCTCGTTTTACTCAGGCAGGATGGTTATTAGGCATGAAATTACCTCAAAAAATAGATTTACAAATTTCCTAAATGTTGGAATCAGAGCAATATCTGCCAGCTAAAGGGTATTTGGACTCTGTTGAGTTGGAATGGATGCCATACTTTGGAAATCCTTTGGTGTGTGTGTGTGTGTGTGTGTGTGTCTGTCTGTCTGTCTGTCTATCTGTGTGTGTCTGTGTGTGTGTGTTTCCTATCAAAGTTAAAGATAGATAGCAGTTATCCACTGGAAAAGAGCTAAAATATGAAACCAACAAAGCTCTTTTAAGCACCTACTATGTATACTTTAAAGATTTATAAAATTATTCACCAGTGCTAAAATATGTGACAAAGACCAAAATGACTGTGGGAATTCAAAAGAGCAAGGGATCATTGTAAACTAGAATAATAGAGAAGGTCTTCATGGTTCATAGAATTATAGTTATAGAGCTAGAAGGAACTTTAGGAGTCCAACCCTTTCATTTTACTAATAAGAAAACAGATGCAGAAAGGTGATTCTTAATTATAACAAGTAACTGTGTGACAAAGTCAAGAGTCCTTCCTCTACAAATCTAGCTACTTTGTGTTACAGCACACTGTTACCACAAATGCTTGGGGTAAAAAAAAGTAGAGCTATAAACTATAGTATATGGCAACTGCGATTCATTTTCATTAATAATTTTTGCATTGATCATAATAGGAACCTGCCTGTCTTTTAAAATTGCTGAACAATATATGTTTGCAGAAAGGTAGTCTAAATTTTTCAGTTTCATATTTAGTTTAAATAGGGGTATCCAGGTGGCACAGGGGATAGAATGATTGGCCTGGAGTCAAGAAGAACTAGGTTTAAATCTAGCCTTTACTGTGCCACCTTGGGCAAATCACTTCATCAGTTTCCTCAGCTATAAAATAAGGATAATAATAGCATTGACTGTCCAGGATTATTGTGAGGATCAAATGAGACATTATTTGTAAATCCTTTTCAAATCTTAAAGTTCTATATTAATGCTATTAATATTATTGTTATTTGTTGAGGAGGTGTACTGTTAATGTAGTTTTACTTAATTTGAAGATCTTCCCCACCCATTAATAGGCCCATGTGACCTACTTAAATCACATAGAAGCCTAAGTCACATGTGGTTGGAGGAGCTTGCTGAACAGGTAGAGCAGGAAGGGTGGAGCAGAGGTGGCAGGAAGTTGGTGAGAGTTGTTAGAGTGAAGAAGAGAGGACACAGGCAGGCATAGCTAGTGTTGTGAGTGTTTTCTTGTGGAAAGGCCCCAATGGGGGTCAGGGGTAGGGTAGAAGGCTTGGGCATGGCATTCCCAGCAATGCTAATGTGTATTGACTTCTTGGTTACTATGATAGATTTGGCTTTCTGGTGTTGGGATTTGACTTTCTGGTGTCTGAATAAAATTTTTCTTCTGCCTTCTTTATGGAGACTCTGTTATACTTTGTGATTCAGAACTATGATGGCATATTCATAGTCATTATCAGTGCTGTAAATATCCCTTAGCAATATAGGAGGCAACACATATATATGCAATAAGCATACACAACAAAATGTATACAAAATAAATAAATACAAGGCAATATTTCTAGAGAAAGGAGAAAGACATTAGAAACTGAAGGGATTAGGAAAGCTGCCTCATGTAGAATGTGATACTTAAGTTGAGTTTTGAGTTTCTTTTTAAAATTTTCTTTCCATTTTATTTTTAATTTTAAAATAATTAATACATATTTTAATGTTCTTTTCTTTTTAAATTTTGAATTCCATATTCTCTTCCTCTCTCCTACTCCCTCACCCACCCACTGAGAAGGCAAGCAATATGATGTCAAATATGCATGTGAAATCATGCTAAATATTTTCATATTAGCCGAGAAAGGCCAAGGAACAAGGAAATTATACTTCCATTTGCACTCAGAGTTCATCAGTTCTCTCTCTGGAGAGAGTTCTTTTTGAGCTCTTTGGAATTGTCTTGTATCATTTAATTGACCAGAGTAGCTAAGTCTTTCACAGTTGATCATCATTACAATATTGCTAGTACTGTGTATAATGATTTCCTGGTTCTCACTTCACTTTGCACCAGTTTATACAGGTCTTGCCATGTTATTTTTTAAAACCACCCCACTTGTCATTTCTTATAGTACAATTGTACTCCATCTCAATCGTATGCCACAACCTGTTCAGCCATTCCTCAATTGATGAGCATATCCTCAATATCCAATTCTTTGCTACCATAAAAAGAGCTGCTTTTGTATATTTAGGTCCTTTTCCTTTTTTGAACCCATTGGGGTACAGACTTAGTAATATCAATGCTGAATCAATGGGTTTGCACAATTTTATAGCCCTTTAGGCATAGTTTCATATTGTTCTAAAGAATGTTTGGACCAGTTAAATACTCAATCATTCATTAATGTACTTATTTTCCTTCATTCACTTCAGCACTTGGGATTTCTGATAGGGGTGAGATGGTACCTATCAGAATTGTTCTGATTTGCATTTCTCTAATTAATAGTGATTTAGAACATTTTTTCATATGACTCTAGATAGCTTTTATTACTTCTTTGAAAAACTGCCTGTTTATATCCTTTGACCATTTATCAATTGAGGAATGGGTCTTATTTTTTTTTTTATAAATTTGACTCAGTTCCTTATATATTTTAGAAATGAGAACTTGTACGTGAAATGTGTTGCAATTATTTTTTGATATTACTTCATTCTCTCTGGTACCCTTTAGCCAAATATAATTTGCCTGATTATCTCTTTCAGTGAGGTCTAATTTTGTTTTTGCTTTATCTGAAATCATGATTACCGGCTCTGACCTCTTTACTTTAACTGAAGCAGAATAGACTGTGCTTCATCCCTTCATTTCAATGTGTGTATCTTTCTGTCCTAAAGATGTCTCTTATATATTTGTTGAATTCTGGTTTCCAATTCATATTGCTTCCATTCTATGGGTTAGCTCATCACATTCACTTTCACAGTTATGATCACTAACTGTGCATTTCCCTCCATCCTGTATTCCTCTGTTTAGACTTCTCTCTTTCTTTTTATCCTGTCCTCTTCAAAAGTCTGATGCTTCCAACCACTGTCTCCTCCAATCCTTGCCTTCTATCCTAATCCCTCCTCCCATATCTCTTAATGTCTTATATGCTTCCCCTTCTATCTTCCCATTGGGTAAGATAGATTTCTGTATCCAACTGTATGCATGTTTATATACTTCCATCTTTGAATCAATTCCAGTGAGAGTGGGATTTGAACATTGCTTTCCCTTTTCCCTTCTAATATAAAAGCTCTTCCTTGTGCAATTCCTTTATATGAGAAAATTTGCCTCATTGCCCCTTTCCCCTTTTTTCAGTATATCCCTCTTTCTCACCTCTTATCTATCTATCTATCTATCTATCTATCTATCTATCTGTCTGTCTGTCTGTCTGTCTGTCTGTCTGTCTGTCTGTCTGTCTGTCTGTCTGTCTGTCTGCCTGCCTGCCTGTCTAGCTAGCTAGCTAGCTAGCTAGCTAGCTAGACATCCCATTATAGCCAGTGGGTAAAGTCACATTCATGCTTTCCATCTATGCAGACTCCTTCTAACTTTCCTAATAATGATAATGAGTTTCATGTTTCATCTTTCCAAATAGAAATGTAAGCATTTTAACTTTATTGAGTTCCTTATGACTACTCTTTTCTGAGTGCCTTTTTACACTTTTCTTGAGTCTTCTGTTTGAATGTCAAATTTTCTATTCAGTGATGGTCTTTTCTTGAGGAATGCTTGAAAGTTCTCCATTTTGTAAAATATTCATCTCCTAACACCAAAGGATAATATTCAGTTTTGCTGGGTTGGTTATTCTTGATTGTAAGCCTAGCTCCCTTGCCATCCAGAATATCATATTCTAAGCCTTCCACTCCTTTACCATGGAAGCTGCTAAATCTTGCGTGATAATGACTGTGGATCCACAATATCTGAATTATTTCTCTCTGGTTATTTATAATTTTCTCTTTGACTTGGGAGCTCTGTAATTTGGCTATATTATTACTGGAAGTTTTCATTTTAGGTCCTCTTTCAGGATGCAATCAGTGGATTATTTAAATTTCTATGTTACTGTCTGGATCTAAGATATTGTGGCAGTTTTTCTTTATATTTTCTTGCAATATGATTTCTAGGATCTTTTAAATCATGCTGTCAAGTAGTCAATAATTCTTAAATTATCTCTCCTTCATGTGTTTCCCAGGTAAATTGTGCTTCCAATGAGATATTTCACAGTCTTCTATTTTTTCATTGTTTTGTCTCAATTTTATTTTTTTTCTTGATGTCTCAAAGTCATCAGCTTCCAATTTCCCAGTTCTAAATTTTAAGGAGTTATTTTCTTCAGTGATCTTTTGTACTTTTTTTTTTTTATATTTGGCCAATTATGCTTTTAAAAATATTCTTTTCTTCAGTGAATTTTTGTGTTTCTTTTATCATTAGACTAATTTATTAAGGTGTTATTTTCTTCAGCACTTTTGCACTTCTTTTATCAAGTTCTCATTTCTCTTTACATTATTTTTAGAATATCTTTCGTTTCTTTTCTCAATTTTCCCTCTACTACTCTTATTTCTTTCTTTAATTGTTGCAGGAATTCTTGTTGAGCTGGGATCCAACAGCATTTTTCTTTGAGGCTTTGTTTGTAGGAGTTTTCAAATTGTTGTCTTCTAAGTTTTTGTATTTGTCTTCCTTGCTAATCATAGTAGTTTTTTCGGGTCAAGTTCTTTTTTGTTGTTATTTTCTCATTTTCCCAGTCTATTTCTTCACTTTGAAGTTTATGGAATACCAAACTTCAGGCTTTTTCCTGTTGCTGTTTCAAGCTAGTTCTGCAGATCTGCAAGCTTTTGGTGATTCCAAGGTGGTATGACCCTAGGAGAAGTGTGGTCATTGCTCTTCTGGTCTTTACTCATATACAGCCAATGCTCCTTTGCAGCCCCAAGTATTAATGCTCTTCTGTGGAACTGTGACCAGGTACCTTGCTCTCCTTCTGCTGCAAGGTCTAGCACTTCCCTTGGTCCTATTATTGTGATCAGGGCCCCAGTCCTTTGTGACTATACAAAAGTACCCCTCTCTGTTTTGGAACTGTAACCCTGAACTGCATATGGGCAAAAAAATTGCCAATAAGCACTAGCTGTATGTAGTCCTAGCAAGAGGTCCTTTAAAAACTTTTTCTGAATAGTTGTCTGACTCCCTTATTATCTTTGGACTGAGAGCTCCTAAAGCTGTTGTTGATTCTATGGTCACCTCCAGGGTTCACCACTGCTGGCCCTGCTGCATTTCAGACCAACACTGACCCCAGTGTTACAGACCTCTCCTGCAGACCTCCTAAATTGTCTTAGGCTGAAAAAAATTCCCTCCCTAACTCTGCCACTCCAAAATTTTATTCCAGGAATTATTTAAAAGTGTGTGGAAGGGACTATTGGCAGAATTCAGTTAGATCCCAGTCTATACTCTGCCATCTTGGCTCTGCTGAGTTTTAAGTTTCTTAGAAGTTAAGGTGAGAAGAAATTGTATACTATGTAGGGGAGATGGTCCTTCCAAAGAAAAAGAGGAGAAAAACACAATGTCTTGTGTGATTAATGGTGAGAAAGCTAATTTGGATAGATATAAAGATTGTTAAGAGAAATAATATGTAATAAAGCTGGAAGACAAGGTTTTGAAGATCTGTAAATACCAAATGTAGGAGCTTATATTTTATTCCACACACATTGAGACAGGAAAGCTTATTGAATACACACACAATTAGAGACAGAACAGTATTCCAAAATCCAAATTATACTCTGGAGATGTAAAACAAGTAAAATCTCTACTTCAAAAAGCTCCATCATCCATAACTTATGCACAATGACTTGATACAACTAAAGAGACAGAGACAGAGAGCAGGGCAGAAGGAGAACCCAAGAAGGTCTCTATTTTTCATTTTTTTCAGTATCTCTATCTTTCAGTTTCTTCCAAGGTCATTACTATTTCACTAGCTACACTTTCCTTCCTTCCCCATCTTGAATTACCCTTGGTGAATCGGTTCAACTCTATACTATACTCTTATTCTTATCTCCATATTCTATCATCAATCATGTTTTATCAAGCTATAACTTTGAATTACTTTCTCCATCTGTTACCTTTGCTTCTATAGTTTTTTAAAATGTTATTTTTTTCATTATTTTCCGATTATGTGTAAAAATATTTTAAACATTCATTTTTTGAGTTCCAAATTCTTTCCTTTCCTCCTGCCCCTCTCCCCTCTTTGAGAAGACCAGAAATTTGATTTCTAATATGCATGTGAAGTCATGCAAAACATGTTTCAATATTAGATATGTTGCAAAAGAAAACATGGATCAACTAAAAAAACAAGAAACATAAAAATGTTTTAAAATATGCTTCAATCTGCATTCAGAGTTCATCAGTTCTCTCTCTGAAGGTGAAGAGCATTTTTCACCACAGGTTCTTGGAAATTATCTAGGAATACTGTCTTGATCAAAGAAACTGAATCTTTCACAGTTGATAATCCTTTATTATACAACATTGTGCAATTGCACAACACAACATTGTATTGTAAACAGTGTTCTCCTGATTCTGCTCACTTCATTTTGCAATAGTTAATATGAGTCGAACAGTTAATATGAGTCTTCCTAGTTCTTTTTTTCTGAATGCGTCCTGCTCATCATTTCTAATAGCATAATAATATTTCATCACAATCATATATTACAAGTTGGACAGACATTCCTCAATTCCCCATGATTTCCAAATCTCCTTTGCCCCTCTTCTTGTGCTGCTGGGCAGAAATGAATAAAAAAAAACATGCTGCCTGCATCCACTACAAAGTTATGTTACATCATTTCAACTGGATCCTCACTATAACAAAACACTTCTTTTAATCCTAATCCACTCACTATCTTACTCATCACAGAACTTTTTCTAAAACTTTCCAGTCCTCAAACCTACCATGGCTCTACCTACCTCTGTGTTCTCAGACAAGGACCTTGCCTCATAATTCATTAAAAGAAAATGAGACTATGTAATGAAAATTCCCTCTTTCATTGTCTCATGTCACTCACATATTTTTCACATTCACTGTCTGTTCTCCATACCTGGAATGTTCCTGATTCTGCCTTTTGACTTCCTTCAGGTCTCAGTTCAAATCTGTCTGCAAGAGACCCTTCCCTTTCCCCCTTAATGCTAGTGTTTTCTCTATGAGTTTACCTCTGATTTACTATCTGTGTATCTGGGACATACACACACATATACACACATATATTTAGTTATATATATTATATATTACTTATATTATTTGAGTATGTGCATGTATACAAATACATATTTATTCATATATAGTTATACTATTTGTTAATTATATATGTATACACATAGGCACATATATGTGTGTATGTATATATGTACATATGTGTGCACGTACACATACACACATTTGTCTCTTCCTTTAGAATGTGAGCCTCCTGAAAGCAGGAATTTTTTTGCCTTTAATTTATATCCATTGCTTAACATAGGTCCTGGCACATGGTCACTGCTTAATAAAAGTTTGTTGCCTTGATAATATTATCTAAATAAACATGAGATTTCTTTGAAGAGGTATCATTTTAGTAGCAAATTCATTGGCATTTTTCTTTTGTTCTTCGCTGCTTACCAACCTAAAGTGGAAGTGTAAAGAGATCAGACTTCTACGAATATTTAGATAATAACGAATGTTACTTGATTTTGTCAATCTACGTTAGACAATATTGGCCATCATAATAGCCACTTGGATCAATTTTTTTCATTTACTTATGCTTTGCCCTCAATATTTTTCCCATTCCCTAATCAAAGAATCATCTCTCTCTTGAAAATATGGGTTAATGAATTTTAGAGTTGGGCTAATTAGCATGTAGTCAACATCTAAAATTAATTAAAACATTAAAACAGAATAGATATAACTAAAAAATTTTACCCCTGGAACACGTGAAACAAAACTGAGCTAAGGTGAGTAGTATAAATTATTGTTCCCTCAGCTTAGTAGGAGAGTAAGCAGAGAGTCTGCTACACCTAGAGCCCACTTCCAGGGAAGCTAAGATGAGGTGAGAAGAAATAACTGTATGGTGCCTAATTATTAGTTATTAATCCATAATATGAATATTAAAAAGTAGTTATTAAAATAACAAGTTTTTCTTAATACATAACTGGCTGCTACGTTTGGTTGTTTCTACATGGCTGAAGGTATGATAGCATTTTCAGTGCCCCTATAAATTTTCAGCATTAGAAATGAAGTCTCAGTCACCCTATATTAGTTCTATGTCTATAAAACAAGTTAAAATCAAATTACTTATCAACCTTCCACCATTAACAATTGCTTGTTTTGTAATTTCAAAAATAAATTTGGGGAAACCACTGTATAAGTGTCAGATATTTATTGTTATTACTATCTTGTTATTCTCATCTTTTTCAGTGCATTTCAGATGGAAATGATCTTGCAACAAATCATTTTATTGACATTTTCTTTTGTATTTAATGTTGTGTTGAGTTCTACAAACAGAAATACAAAATAATAGCTTTTGCAATTGAAAAGTAATTACATAAAACAATAATAATTCTTATTATGAGAGTGTCATTTACTAATTTTTTCTAAGGCATGACACATTCATTGAAAGAATGAGGGAAATGGAAACAGGCATTGATTAAACTCCCAAAGACTTGAAGAAACACCCCAGGGAATGATTAGACAAGTATATATTTTGTATACATCACTTGTATACAAAGATGATGCTACAAATTCACCATCAACAAAGTAAACCTTTGATTTACTTTTTCTAGTAGTGTTGATAGATGAGAACTCTCTTTTTGTCCCTTGCAATCAATGGTATACATTTGTGAGACAACCAGTTGAGTTCAAAAGGATTATGGACTCATGAAAAAGAGAATAGGTTACTGGGTCAATGCTGATCATACTCACGTTCTTGGACTTATTATAAAACAAGCTAATCAGCTACAGGAAAAAAAATACTGTATTTCTAATTTTGCTGCTATTGTTTCACGATACCTCACCACCACTGGACTTATTTTTATGTTTTGAGGGAGTGAGAGATAACTAACAACTTCATTGAAAAAAGCCCCTGTATGTTTAATTAACATCCTTTGGCAGATACTTAGGTAGACACAGAGTACAGTTATAGAGAATGGACAGATGGGATAGTTTTACAGGATTATATATTTACCTCTGGAAGAGACCTAGAAGTCATGGAAGTCCCCTCATTAACAGATAAGGAAACTAAGGGACAAAGAGGTTATGACTTGCCCAAGGTGACACAGTAATAATGATGAGGATGATAACTAGCATTTATATAGTTCTTAGAGGTTTGTAAGGTGCCTTATATTTTTTGATGCTCACAACAGATCTGTGCTATTATTATATGCATTTCCCAGATAAGGAAACTAAGGTTGAGAGGTTAAATTACTTGTCCAGATATTGTTTGAGACAGAATTTGACTCAGGTTTTCTTCACTCCAAATCAAGGTCTCTATCTACTAACTAATATACTGAATTTCTGGTGAGAGAAGCTGTATTTAATACCTGTCTGCTACTTGGTAATAATAGCTGTGGGACCTTGGGCAAGACAAACTTTTCTGAGCTACAACTGACTCCTTTGAAAGATGAAAGAATTGAAGTGGAAGATATCTGAAGTATTTTCAGCTCTAAATCCTATGTAAGCATTAAGAAGAATCACCACTGAATCTCATATTAAAAATAAAAAGTTCTAAGTATATGTGAGAAAATACTCTCTAGGGGATGCTATTAGAATTCCACCTCCAATTAACCTTTCCTTCCCCACAGACTGAAATTTACTTTTAAAAAGATTTTTATTGATATCTTTTGTTTCTACATCACCTACATTTCCCCTTGCATCTCTCTTTCCCTCCCAGGGAGACATCGCTTATAAGAAAGAATATATTTTTAAAGTAACAAGATTAAAAAAAATTCCACAAAGCCAATTGAAACATGAAAGAAAAGTGATGTAATATGTGTTGTCCTGCTCCAGTACCATCCCCCATCTACTCCCTAGAAAAGGTAGGGGGAGTAGAAAAGGTGTCTTCTCCTACCCTTTCTTTTTTTGGGGGAGGGGGCTCTACGTTTAATCTTTATAATTTCACAAAAGTCATTTTAAAAATGGTGCTTCTTTCCATTTGTACTTTTACAACATATGTATATTTTTTCCTGGATCTGATTACTTCATTTTGTATCAAATTGTGTAAATCTTTCCATGCTTCTCCATATCCACAATTTCCATCATTACTTACAGCACAGAAACATTACATTACATTCATGTAGCAAAATTTGTTTATCAATTCAGAAAATAAATTTAAAAAAATTCAATATGAGAACATTATGAGTTATATAATCCTGGCTTTTTACAAGTAAACAATATTTCATAAAAGCAATATCAACTCCTGAAGGAAGAAATAGCATTTTAAAAATATTAGTACTCGGAATGCATTTACTCTTTCTCCTTGTGATGCCCCCAAGAGCTACAGTTACATAATAACACATCTTGTTTCTTTTTTTCTAATGTGCTGAAGTGCACTAGCAAGGCCAAAACAGAATTAGGTCTTCCATTTAGAAGCATTAGTCAGGCAGGAAGTTAATCACATGAGTACAAATGGAAGCCCATATCTGCTTCAGTGGGACAATATCTACTAATTCTTTTTTTTCCCCATAGTTATGAAAGCATAATTAGTCAAAGAAATCAAGATGGACAGGCTTGGAGATAATCACGCTTTAAGTGCTTTAATTGATACTTGTCATTGTGATTCTTTTAGCTCAGGGGACCAAAATTTTTTTCCATGGAGGAATGATTTTGGTCCTAGCTAGAAGCTTTCAGATTAGCCTGAGAAAGTAGTTGTATGTTCACAGTATGTTAATGGGAAGAGTAAAAATCGGAGTAAATGACAGGTGGGAAGAATGAATTTACAACAGCTCCTCTCTCCCTAGATTGTGAGTTCCTTGAAGGCAGGCAGTCTAAATAAAATATCTTGCATTTTGTATCCCCAGACCTTAGCACAGTCCTTGGTACATAGCAGGTACTTAATGAATGCTTGATGAGTGATTGACTAAGGGTGGGGCAGGGAGACCATAATTCTCCCTTTGGCCATTCTCATGATTTTCTCTCCCACCATGATGACATTCAAATATAGGTAATATCTGGCAGTGACAGCTTCTAATCATACTTTGCTTTTCACAACTCAGTTTAAAATGATGGTTTTAGTTGTTTGGTGGTTGTCCTTCACTCTCAAAGAGGCCCCGAATGACATTACTATGTTTTAGTCATTGCTATGTTTGGACAGTGGCTGATCAGACCAACACAAGCTTGGAATGCTCTACCAAAGGTCAGGAACAAACAGTCCATGGGAACATTTGGGATGGATTCTCTAAATTTGCACATCTTCCATTTCTTTTGAGCTACTTTAATTCAGCTTAGCTCATAGAGCACAGCACCTTCTCTGATGAGGGCATGCTATGCTGGGAAGTCCTGTGCTATTGTCTCCCATATCATGCAACCAATTTCAAAGATTTAGTGATCTTGAGAGTGTCCTTGTGTTGCTTTTTCTGAACACCATATGAGCACTTGCCCTCTGTGAGTTCTCCATAAAATAGTCTTTTTGGCAAACATGTGTTTGACATTTGAACAACTTAGTCAGCCCATTGGAGTTAATCATATAGAAGTAATGAGGAGGACCACTGGCTTAGATATGAATAGACATGCTCAGCTGGAAGTGATGAAGAGGACCATTGAAAATCATGCCAGGAAGGCTTTTTTTGCAAGTTTTTGCTTGTTTGTATACTACTATATCAAAACAGACAAGGAAAACAAAGCACTCATGAAAGGAAAGAATAAAAGTTGACTTCAATCCCACAAATTCAACTCAACAAATATTCATTACACTCCTATTATATGCAAGGCAATATGCCAGACTCTGGAAATAGAAATATAATAATTAAATAGCATCATCCATAGAGTTTGTGTTATATTTGAGATACACAGCAAGCAGAAGTAGATAAATAATACCCAAAATAATACATTAATTTCTAGAGGGAGAAAGTATCACTGTAAGATCAAGAAAGGCCTTTTGTAAAACGTGAAATATGGGTTATGCTTTGAAGGAAACTGGGGAATTTAAGAGGTTCTGGTGAGATAAAGTAGGAAGAGCATTCCGGACTGGGGATGTGCAAAAGTATGACCTTGAGATCTAGAATGTCATGTTCCAGAAAACAACTAATAGATCAGTTTGACTACATGAGAGATTATATGACAGAAACCAATAGGAAATAAACCTGGAAAGCCTGGTTCAACCTGGATTGTGGAGGGCTTTAAATGCCAGGCTGAAGATTTTCTGTCTTATCCTAGAAGCAAAAAGAAACTATGGAAGATTTTTTTTAATCTGCTAGAGGTGGTAACATACCCAGATCTGTGTTATAGAAATATCAATTTGATATGTTCTTATTTCAAAATTGACAGCATAGTATAGTGGAAAAGACCACTGGACTTGGATCCGGGAAATCTGAGCTCTACAGATAGTTCTGCCAGCAATAAGCTCTTCATTTCTCACCAGGCTTTATGCCAGACTTCTCCAATAATCCTGGAAGATCACTTTGGCCTGGAATTTACACCTTAGGTGTACTTTCCACTCTTGAACTCCCTCCTTCATATTGGCTGGCTCCCTTATTTAAGGAGGGCATTAAGACCAAATATCTCATCAGGATGCTCTTTGTGGTTTTCTATTATGCCCTGTCTAGTGCCATTGCTGCCTCTTTTAAGTTGGCTTTTTATATTGCTAGAATTTAAGCTTCTTGAGGGCAAGGACTGTCTTTTTCTTTGCCTCATGACTGACTAATTAATTAAGACCTTGGATAAATTTCACTTTTCTGTGCCTCAGTTTCCTAAACTATAAAATGAAGTGATTGGATTAGATTGTCTGTTACCATGGGCTATACCCTCATGCCCATGCTCAGTGAAATTATGTCAGTTCCTTCTGAGGTCTGACACCCCTAGATCCTGCCCCATTAGCCAGTAGGTCTTGAGAAAGCAGTAAGTTCTAGCAAACCAGAATCTTCTCCTCAATTGATTTTCTCAACCCTCTCCTGGAAATATGACAGTTGCACGTAAAGCAACATTCAAATCTTAAAACACTGTAAATAGTAGACATTTTTAATGCCTCTTGATTGATGAATTATTATTATTATATCTGGTCAGAGATTAATATTGAGAGTAGAATTACCAATGTTATTCTACTGGACAAAATCATAAAATGTGCATTGAGTAGGCTCATTGTAAACTATTTGGGGAAAGGGAACCTTTGCTTATCTTTGTATTCCTAGAGCTCAGCATGATCCGTGGCACGGTAGTGCTTAATAAATGTTTGTTAATTGATTAATTTATTTTAAGCTGATATGAGGGCTTATTCTCTCTCCAGCAGAGAGAGAATGAATAAGGGCAAAAAGGCATTCCTTTTTGCATGCTACTTATCAATCGCAAGGGATTCTTAGATAGAGTTGGAATAGCTCGAGGGATGAACAGGCATGAAAATTGGTCAGGAAGTCAGAATCCTGTGATTTTATCAGTGTGATAATGGTTCTTTCCCCCTCAATTGCTTGTCTGAAGCATAGTCTTAAGGAGTTATCTGAGGTTTAGAGGGGTTAAATGATTTGCCCATGGTCACATAGCTAGTAAATGCCAGAAGCAGAGTTTGAGCTCTGGTCTTTCAGTCTCGAAATCCAGAAAACAAAGTACAGCGCTGGGCTGCCTCCTTGCTACTTGGGCCACAGGTCAAATTCAGCACTGAGTTTGGAGAAATGATATAGTAAGAAAATATAAGAAATCATTACAGAATTGAGGGCAACATAGATCTTCCAAGCAAAGAAGACAGTATAGATTTAATCACTGAAAAACAGGACATTGAATAAAGTGAATGTTTTCTGTGTTTAAAATGATTGGTGATAAATACTGTCTGGCTAATAGGTCATATGCCTAGTACTTGGAACATAACAAATATTTAAATAAGAAATTATTTTTCATTAATTCATTCATGAGGGGGGAAAGAATGAAAAGTCAACAGAGCTGTGTTGTAGACTCAGGCAAGTATCTGGTTAATAGCTGTGTTACCTGAGTGATTCATTTAATCCTTCTGAGAATCAACATGCTCGTTTATAAAACGTGGTTAATAATTCTCACCCTTTCAATGTCTCAGAGCTGTTGCCAGGATCCAGTGAAATAGTGCATGGCAAAGTCATCTGAGAACTATAGAAGTGTTATATAAATGTAAGATAGTGTTATTAAAACATTAAAACTTAAGTAAAAAGAAGTCTTCCCTTGAAGTGCTCCTATCATGAATGCATCTCAAGTTCCTATGACAAGCTAGATGCTGCTGGTAAAACAGAACAAAACAAAAAACTGAACTTTTCCTCTAGGAGTTGATGGTTTAAGATAGCATTCTTGAGCTATCAAATAAAATATACCATATAAAACATGGGAAAACAGAACTTTTGGTGAAATCTAAAGGTTTTAAAAAATATTTTGTGCATACGTTGAAAGTGAGCAAATGGTAAGTATACAGCTGCTATTTAGTATTTGCTCATAATAATAGTAAACATGTACAGAATATTTTAGGGGTTTGCAAAGTGTTATAGATGTTATATATGTGTGCATATACGTATATAGTACGTATAGGTACATTGTATGCAAATTTGTGTCTCTTGACATGTAAAAGTATGTGTGTGTGTGCTTATACTTTTGAGACTCGCTGTACAATATACATGTATGTATATGCATATATCTGAAGGAAGTGTCAGGTTATTGAAAGGAAGATGCAGGTTAACAGCTAAGTCATAGGATCTTTGATATAGGGATATTCATACACCACAGTTTGTTCTACCATTCCCCATTCAATGGGTTTTATATATTGTAGTCTCTATCAGGCTTTCATTCTGTCTTTCACTTCCAATTGGGATCTCAGTGCTGTTGGGTCAGAAGAATGAACTATTTAATGACTTTCCTAACACATTACAAATTATTTTCCAGAATGGTTAGAGCAGAGTTTCTTCAGAAGTATATCATTGTGCATATCTTCTCAAAGCCTCTCTAACGCTGGTAATTTTCACTTTGCAACATCTTTGTCAATTTAATGGATTTAAGATGACATCAGAGTTAATTTAATTTGTCATTCTTTTTTATTAATGATTTATATTATGGCATTGTATTATTATATTCATGATTTGTATATGCATATTTTCATAGGGTTCCTAATTGTTTGTTGAAATCTGTTCATCTCTTTTGACCACATCTATTGGAATGGTTCGTAGTATTATATAAATGTGTCAATTCCTTATATAGCTTGAATATTCACTGAAGCTATTTGATAAAAATGTTTACCCCATTCAGCAGTTTCTATTCTTATTTCAGTGACTTTCATTTTATTCAGTCACTCATAATTACTGAGAGCACTCAAAAGATTGTGTCGTGAGTTCTAGGTGTTCTGAAAGAAGTTTAAGCGATGTAGGACATGACAGTGGTGTAGTGAATGTGCTCTGACCCAGTATCACAAAGTTGGGCTGACTAATCATGCATATCAGATTTCTGAGTGCATCTTGAAACATTGAATGTACCTCTTTTCTCTTTCCCATAGGCACAAACTGTCCAATTCTTTTCTCTCCACAATTATGTGCCATTGACCAACTACCACTCCAGCAACCAAGTAAGATCAGCTTTTAGAAAGGGTTGTTTATTTGAAAATATAGGAACAAAAAAAGTAAAAATATTGTCCACCAACACTTCAGGAATACATTGTCCCTAAGCCATCCCAGCTTCTTGGTAAATTATGCTTATTCTTGTAACTAGTTCTACATAACACTGTGCCCATTGAATTCATGTCTAGAAATGCTTTGACTGCTAGATGAGTCTTTATCTTTGCCACCACTGGGATGGGTCTGTATCTTCACTCATTGGTGATTGGAACATTGACATTGAACCAGCAATAAAAGTGATACTCAGTGATGCTGGCATACCAAAATGCCTAGAGGATCTGAGGCCACATATTAGCCTCAGAGACGAGATTTCTCTATGTCTCCAGCCTTACGGAATCATCTCTCCCTGAATAGCATCAACAGAGATGTTAAAACAAAAAAGGGCAACTGAAGAGATAATGGCAGGGGCTCTACTCATTGGAACTTTTTGAAGATAGTCCCTATTTCCAGCTATAAAACCAAATTAGTTGAAAAGACTTTCCCTAACCACAAGACTAACAGACTGGAACTAGTTTCAGAATGTCTACTCATGCTTCAATGTCATTTCAAGGCACTTCCACCACATGCTACTACTCTCCCAGAAGCAGGTTTCTGGCCATTCTCACAGCAAATGGTATCTGTTCAGAGCATATACAAGTTCCCCATTACATTAGTATCATTAAATATGTGAAGCACTTCCCAAGGGGACTACTTTGGAGAGAATAATACTTATTTAGATGTATAACTTTTGATTGAAAACTCACTCATGCTATTATCTCACCTGATATACCTGAACAGACTGTGTCAGTGACAAGAACATAGCATTTCTTATGAAATTTACTGCCACCAGTTTTTCATGACTTTATTTGAATTGTTTAGAAGTTCTCAATGTAGAGAAAAAATAAGTGAAGACACAGAGGGAGAGATGCAGAAAGAAATTATTTATGGAATCTGATTCTTTGCAATTTATAGTTGCATATTTGTATTTATAACAAGAAATCATTTATCTAAATTGGGAATTTTATTTTGAGGACTAAAAAGTCATCAGGACACAGGTCAAAATAACTGTGTCAAATGCAGATTAGCTGGAAACAAAAAGAAGGCAAAACTTGAAGCTTCTTCCAAAGTTGAAATATATTTTCTTTTCAGAAAGTTTGCTGGGCAATTATACTGCACCACTCTTTGTTGTTTTGTGAATGTTAGAACCAATCTTATAAATGTTGATTTTATATTGGTTTTTCATTCGCATCTCTAAGTCATGTAAACATTCTATGAATTTTCTGCATAAAATTTAAAAGTGAGACAAGGGAGGATACTGAGGTAATGTCTATATGCCTATTATACACTAGGAAGTAGTGTATAATAGTGTAGAGACAGATGGAGTTAGAGCCAGGAAGAAATGGAATCAAATATGTCATCTTAGGAAGATGCAAATCTCTGCTTCGGACACATAGTAGCTCTGTGCCCATGGGCCAGTCATCTCTCAGTACCCCCAGGTAATTAATGATGATGATGATGATGATAGTAGTGGATAATTATAGACGTATACATTTGTGTGCACGTGTATACATTTCATGTTCATATAGTGCTTTAAAGTTTGCAAATCACTTTCCATACATCTTCACTTGATCCTCATAATGATCTTATGAGGTAGGTGCTCTAATGATTCCTATTTTACAAATGAGGAAACTGAGGCTGAGGGAAATCAAGTAGCTATACTAAGACTCTGAGAAAAAAATCAGTTTCAGGTCTACTGAATTGGTTGAGGGAGTTTCCATGGTTGCAATTCCTTTTACTAATGAAATCACAAGTCCAGACTAGAAAAGTTATAGAGTATTCTACAGACTTGATGCTCATATGACAACTTACAAGATCACAGGTTTAGAGTCAGAAGAAACTTCAGAGGTAATTGGATCATGAATTTAAAGATTGATGAGAACATAAAGGGGTCATGTACAAGTCTTTCATTTAACTATAAAGGAAATTGGATCCTAGAGTAGTTGAGTGACTTGCTCAAAGTTGTACTACTACTACTAAGTAGCAGGTCCAGATTTTGAACTGTAATGTTTGGATTCAAAATCTAGCATGCTTTACATGGCATCATCTTGCTTCTCCTCTGGAAATAAAGAGAAATTTATGATCACTAGCATTGGTTTTACCTCTAAGGAAAAGATAGAAGAGGAGCCCTTTGAAGAATATAATATTCAACTTGTATCGATAACAGTAGAGTTATCAATACCATTGCTAGAAAAGTGCTACTTCTTTTTTTTAACATAGATTTCCAAAGTTGGAATGGGCTTAGTCAATCTCTTCACTCAATCAATCCAGAAAAGGATTTTTAGAGAGGCAAGATTAATTGATAAAAATTGCATTACCTGTTCAAGTGTGCTGGAAGAAAAAGAGAAGGGAAAAGCTCATCTACATTTGTTTAAAATTATCAAAAATTTTTCACTAAAATCTAGAGGTATTTACCATCTCATAATCTTTGTAATGCTCATGTATTTTTAATTTAATTTTCTTTAATTCAACATATATTTATTAAACCCCTAATGTATGATAGGCAATGTACTAGCTACTAGGAATATGAAGATGAAAAATGCCAAAAACTTTACTTTCAAGGAGCTTAAAACTGATGGTAGAGATTGAAAGGGAGAATAGGTTATACCAAGAAACAAACAAACAAAGCAAAACCATTCCCAAAACCAAACTCCACAAAGTACCACTTAGAATGTGATAAGCATAAAAGATCCAAGTAGTCTAAAAGAAATTCAAGGATGCAGTAATAAAGGGATCTTGAAGGTTGTCTAGTACAACTTCATTGCTTTATAGATGAGGAAAATGAGATCCAGAGAAGTTCAGTGATTTGTCTGGTGTCACATGGAGAATAAATGGCAGAATTGGGACATGAATCTAGGTAGTCTCTGAACCCACACTCTTTCCACTGCACCATGATCAATCCCAGGTAGGAGTAAAGGAGAATGTTTTGTGAAAGTCTAGTGCCTAGACTGGGCTTTGAAGAAGAGAAAGATTGCAACAGGTGGAGAATCAGAAAAAGGTACTCTGGGTGTAGCAAAGAGGCCATAATGACAATCTTTGGCTAAGGCCATAGGGCTGACAACTTCTACCACTCCTTAGCCTGTACCCAGTCATTGAGGTTTATCTAAGTTTAGTTCTGAGGAAGTCTGACTTCTTCTATTAGAACTAGGCTTTCTAATGCCACATTCACAGGCCTATCAATCCCCAAACCCCACCCCTATACACACTCCTCCTCCAGGATTTGTATTCCTTATATCAGTAGTCTAGCCTGTTTTTCTTTCTTCAAGATGGGGAATGGAGTGGGTAGAATAAAAGAAATTTAACATTACACAATACAAAGCAGATATATGAATAATTATTTACACCTGCAGCTAGGTGGCACACTGTATAGAACACTGGTCCTAGAGTCAGGGAGGACCAACCTGAGTTCAAATCTAATCTCAGATACTTATTAGCTGTGTGACTCTGGGCAAGTCACTTAATCCTGTTTGCCATTGACTAGTCAATGGCAGACTTAGATCAGAACTCATTCTCATGATTTCTAGTTCTGTACTTTTTCCCCAACACCAACACAACACATGAATTGAAGACAGAGCCCTTTCCTACTTAATGGAATTCTTCTCAGCAAAGAGCCAAAAATTTCTCTGTAGTATCAAAATGACTTAACCAAAAAGTACATTGTGAGGAAAGTAGATGAGGAAAACACTTCCATCATCATCCTCTAGGCCCTGTAAGAATAGGTGGCCCAGTTTATGCCATAAAAGACCTATTTTTAAAGAGCCGGATTAGGGAACTATATTACTAAATATGCACTCACACAGAAATACAATGGTAGAGCTTAAAGATCTCAATTCTACTAAATTAAGAAAATAGTTAATAAATGTCCACCGTATACAGGATGCTTTCAGGGTGCAGTGGCTAGAGCACCAGATATGCAGTAAATGGGCTTAGGTTTGAATTCATATTCTGATGTGTCATTTAATGTTACCCTCCACCCATCTGTATATATCTTGTATACATGTGGTTATTTTCATATCGTCTCCTTTGTTTTAAAGCAATTCTCTGGAGGACAGGGACTGTGTTTGCTGCTATTTGTATTTATTCCTAGAGCTTAGAATTATAGCTGTCACATAATAATCATTTAATAAATATTTGTTGGCTGTCTGACTGTGTCTCGGTTTCCTTATCTGTAAAACAGGGTTAATAATGTCTCTCCAAACAGATCTCTTAGGCTTCTATTTCAAATGAGATAATTCATGTAAAATACTTTACAAATTTTGAAGCTTTTTATAAATGTCAGCTTTTGTGGGGGGTAGATTTAGGGGGTCTCTCTGCTCTAAAAGAGCTTTCAATTAGAAGGATATCAAATAGAAATAAAAAACTATCCTGAACAGTACCACACACATTATTAGAAAGGCAAAAAACAAAGTGAATTGTGAGATTCAAGAGGGAAGAAATTGTCTCTGACTGGGGTAATATTTTGAGCTTTGAAACCTGAGTGAGAATTTAACATGCCAAAGAGAGAGGAGGTAGAGTAGGGAAGATTTTTTTTCAGCATAGAACATATAGGGCAAGAGGAAAGCACATGGAATGTGTTCCATTGCCAGTTGGTAGAAGTATAGCATGGGAAGAGGACTAGAAAGGAGGAGTATTAACCTGATTCAGTCATTTTTTTTCAGTTGTGTCCAACTCTTCCCCATTTTTTCCATTTTTTCTATTTTATTTTACCCCAATTACATGAAAAACAATTTCCAATATTTATTTTTAAAGTTGAGTTCCAAATTCTCTCCCTCTCTCTCCCTTCCCTCAATCTGTATTCAGATTCCACCCCTTCTTTCTCTGGGACTGGATAACATTTTTCATCCTAAGTCCTTCATAGATGTTTTGGATCATTGTATTGCTGAGAATAGTCATTCATGGTTGATCATCTTACAATATTGTTATTACTGTATACAATGTTCTCCTGGTTCTACTCATTTCACTTTGTATCAGCTCATGTAAGTCTCTCCAAGCTTTTCTGAAACCATCTAGGTCATCATTTCTTATAGCAAATAGCATTTGATCATACATCACAAGTTGTTCAGCCATTGCCCAATTGATGAGGAACCCCTCAGTTTCCAATTTCTTGCCACCAGAAAAAAAGACTGCTATAAATATCTGAGCATAGTTCCAAATACTCTACATAATGATTGAATTATTTCACAACTCCACCAACAGTGCATTAGTCCCAATTTTCCCACACCCCCTCCAACATGTGTCACCTTTTTTTGTCCTCTGAGTCAGTCTAACAGAGGAGAAGTAGTAACTCAGAATTGTTTTAATTTCTATCTTTCCAATCAATAGTGATTTAGTGTACCTTATCATATGGCTACAGATAGCTATGTTTACTTCCTTTGAAAACTGACTATATTTTTAATCATTGTCAATTGAGGAATGGTTCCTTTTTTTATAAATTTACTAATTTTCTATATATTTGAGAGATAAAGTCTTTATCATAAAAAAGCTTCAATTTTTTCACAGTTATGTTTGCTAGCTGTGTTTCCCTCTGATCTATTCCTCTATTTATCCTCTGTGTCTCTCATTTTTTTTCCCTTTTATCTTCCCCAATACTCACCCTCTTCTGAGAGCCAATCTTTCTCTTATCCTCTTTCCCCTTCTACTTTCCTGTATGGTAAGATGAATTTCTATAACCAACTCAGTGTCAAAATATCTCTGAGTCAATTCTGATGGTAGTAAGGTTCATGCACTTCACCCCACCTTCTCCTATCTTCGTTTACACTGTGAAATCTGTCTCTTTTATGTGAGATAGCTTACCCTATTTTACCTCTCCCTTTCCCTTTGTCTCAGTGCATTCCACTTTCTCACTCCTTAATTTCATTATTTTTTTATATCATTACATTATATTCAACTCACACCTGTGCCCTCTCTCCTTCTAACCTGCACTGAGGATGAGAAAGTTCTTATGAGTTACATATATCATCTTCCCATTTAAGAACATAAGAAGCTTAACTTTATTAAGTCCCTTATGATTTCCCTTTCCAGTTTACCTTTTAATTCTTCTATTGAGTCTTCTATTTGGAAGTAAAATTTTTTATTCAGCTCTGATTTTTCAACAGGAATGCTTGGAAGTCCTCTATTTTATTGAATATACATTTTTTCCCCTGAAGGATTATACCCACCTTTGCTGGGTAGGTGATTCTTGCTTGTAATCCTAGTTCTTCTGTCCTCCAGAATATCATATTCCAAGCCCTCTGATACTGTAACGCAGAAGCTGTTAAATCTTGTGTTATCCTGACTATGACTCCAAGATACTTGAATTGTTTCTTTTTGTGGGGCTTTCAATATTCTCCCCTTGTTCTGGGAGCTCTGGAATTTGGATATAATATTCTTGGGAACTTTCAATTTATTATCTCTTTCAGGAGGTGATTGATGGATTCTTTCCATTTCTATTTTACCCTTGGGTTCTATAATATCAGAGCAGGTTTCTTTGATAATTTCTTGAAAGATGATGTCTAAGTTCTTTCTTTTTGATCAAGGTTTTTAGTCAGACCAATAATTTTTAAGTTATCTCTCCTGGATCTCTTTTCCAGGTCAGTTGATTTTCTAATGAGATATTTCCTATTGTTTTCTATTTTTTCATTCTTTTGGTTCTGTTTTATTGTTTCTTGATATCTCATAAAGTCATTAACTTCCACTTGCTCAATTGTCATTTTTGAGGAATTATTTTCTTCAGTGAACTTTTGTACCTCCTTTTCTATTTGATCAATTCTATTTTTAAGAAGTTCTTTGCTTCACTGAACTTTTGTGTCTCTTTTTTCATTTGGTCAAATCTGCTTTTCAAGGCATTCTTCTCTTCATTGGATTTTAGTACCTCTTTTACCATTGGACTATTATGTTTTTAAGATGCTATTTTCTTTGGTGCATGTGTATGTGTGTGTGTACGCACATGCATGCATGCCTCCTTTACCAAATTCATGACTCTTTTTTCATGATTTTCTTGCATCACTCACATTTAATTTCCATTTTTTCCTCTACATCTCTTACTTGATTTTTAAAATCCATTTTGAGCTCCATATGGCTTGAAATCAATTCTTTTTTTTCTTTGAGGTTTTGGATGTATGAGTTTTGACTTTGATGTCTTCTTCTGAGGGTGTTTTTATCATCCTTCTCACCGTAATAACTTTCTATTGTCAGAATTTTTTTTCTCTCATTTGTTCATTTTTCCAGTCTAATTTTTAACTTTTAACTCTTTGCTAAGTGGAATTCTGCTTCCAAGGTTGAGGGTACACTGTACCAAGCTTTAGGGATTTTGCACAGCTGTTTTCAGAGATACTTCTAGGGATATATAAGTTTTCAGTTCTTCCAAGATGGTAAGATGTAAGGAGAGCTGTGTTACTACTCTCTTGGCCTGTGCTTTGGTTTGTGAGAGATCACAAGCATTTGTTTCTGCCCTGGAACTGTGATGAGGGTTCCTGCTCTACTGAGACTGCAAGTTCTGATGTGCTAATGTTACTCATAATCCTGTGACTACCACCTGGGACTGCATCCCAGATCCAAGTATGGGCAAGGCAACATAATCCTGACACCAGTGCCAGCAAATGAGACTTCTGTACTCTCCTGAGCAGTTGTTTAGCCCCCTCACTGTTTGTGGGCTGACAGTTCTAGAAGCAGCTGCTTCTGTTGCTGATTTAGTCACTCCCAAGACCATCTCAGTCTGCACTGGACTGTTCTCCACTCTCATCCCACTGTGACACAGGTTTCCTGCCAATCTTCTAAGGTGTCTTGAACTAGAAAACTGTTTCACCCTATCTTTTTGTCAGTTCTATTACTCCACATTTTGTTTTAGGACGTTATTTTAAGTTTCTTAGAGAGTTTAAGGGGAAAGATCAAGTGAATCCTCACTTTTTATCCACCATCTTAGCTCTCCTTCCCCCCACCCCCATTTATTTTTTGTTGTTTTGGGGGTTTTTTTGGCAAAAATACTGGAGTGGTTTGCAATTTCCTTCAGCTTATTATGCAAATGAGGAAACTGAGGCAGACTGCTAATAAGTGTCTGAGGTTGGATTGGAACTTAGATCTTCCAGACTCTAGGCCCAGTCTATTGCTCCAACTAGCTGCTCCTGAGGTAATGCTAGGAAGTGAGTAATATAAGTCTAGAGTGATATGAGTCAGATTATAAATCAGAAATGTTGAAATGTTATGAAGGATAGGATAAAGAGAGGAGACATATCTAGCACCTGGAAGGCTTATTAGGATTATTTTTAATAAAACAATCAATCAATAAATTATTCAATAAGAATTTGTCTCTTCTATGTGCCAAATAAAATGGTAGGTCCTAGAATGCAAGCACAAAAGCAAAATTATTTGCCCTCAAGGTAGCTAAATGTCAAAATGGACAGAGCAGCTGGAATTAGAGTCAAGAAAACTAGAGTTCAAATATAGTCTCAGACACTTACTAGTTGTGTGACCCTGGGCAAGTCACTTGACCATGTTTGTCCCAGTTCATTTTCTTTTCTTTTCTTTTTTTTATTATCTCTCACTCTTTTTAAATTTAAAGTGTTCGAAAATCACTTCCATATATCTTAGATTTTTCCCTTGACCTCTTCTCCTTCCCTGTTCCTTCCCCATTCCCTCCCTGAGACTGCATGCAATCTTATATAAGTTCTACATGTACACTCCTATTAAATACATTTTCACCTTAGTGAATTGTTGAATACAATAATTAAAATGAATGGGAGAAATCATAAAACAAAACAAAACATAATACAAAAGAAAATGGTCTACTTCATTTTGTAATCCAATTACATAGTTCTTTCTCTGGATGTGGAATAAGTTTTGCCTTGAGTGCACTGGGAATTTTTTAGGTCCTTTTTCATTGCTGTGAAGGACTAAATCTACCAGAAAAATTCCTCACACAATGTGGTTTTTGCTGTGTACAAAGTTCTCCTGGTTCTGCTCCTTTCACTCAGCATCAGTTCATGTAAGTCCTTTCAGGTGTCTCTGAAGTCTCCTGTTCACCATTTCTCATAGGACAATAGCATTCCATTGTATTTATATACCACAACTTATTCAACCATTCCCCAATTGATGGAAATCCCCTTAATTTATAGGCTACCGCAAAGAGAGCTGCTATAAATATTTTTGTGGATATGGGACCCTTTCCCACTTTTATAATCTCCTTAGGATACAATCCTAGAAGAGCTATTGTTGGGTCAAAGTGTATGTACATTTTTGTAGCCCTTTGGTCATAGTTCCAAATTGCTCTCCAGAATGGTTGGATCAGCTCACAGCTCCACCAACAATGAATTAGTGTTCCAGCTCTCCCACATCTTCTCCAACATTTACCATCTTCCTGTTATGTCATGTTAGCTAATCTGATAGGTGTGATGTGGTATCTCAGAGTTGTTTTGATTTGCATCTTTCTAGTCATAGTGTTTTGGAGCATTTTTTCATATGACTATAGATAGCTTTAATTTCTTCCTCTGAAAACTGCCTGTTCATATCCTTTGACCATTTAACAATTGGGGAATGACTTGTACTTTTCTACAGTTGACTCAGTTCTCTGCATATTTTAGAAATTAGGCCTTTATAACAGACATTAATTACAAAAATTCTTTCCCAGTTCTCTGCTTCCCTCCTAATCTTGGTTGCATTGGGTTTGGTTGTGTAAAACCTCTTCAATTTAATGTAATCAAAATTATTCATTTTGTACTTCATAGTGTTCTCTATCTCCTGTTTGATTAAAATTTCTCCGTTATACATAAAGCTGACAAATATACTACTTCTTCCTCCTCTACCTGGTTTAGAGAATCAATCTTTATATCTAGATCATGTATCCATTTAGACTTTATTCTTGTGTACAGTGTCAGACATTGCTCTATGCCCAGTTTCTGCTACATTGTTATCCAGTTTTCTCAGCAATTTTTGTCAGCCACTGAGTTCTTATCCAAGAAGCTAGGGTCCTTGAGTTTATCAAACAGTAGATTGCTATATTCATTGACTAATGTGTCTTGAGTATCTAATCCATTCCACTGGTCTACCCTTCTGTTTCTTAGCCAGTACCAAGTGGTTTTGATGATTGCTGATATATAATACAGTTTGAGATCTGGTAGGCCACCTTCCCTAGTTTTTTTTTTTTCGTTAGTTCCCTTGAAATTCTGGACCCCTTGTTTTTCCAGATGACTTTTGATATTATTTTTTATAGCTCTAGAAAATAATTATTTTGTAATTTGATTGGCATGATACTGAATAAGTAAATTAATTTAAGTAGAATTGTCATTTTTATTATATTTGCTCAGCCTACTCACAAGCAACAGATGTTTCTTCATTAACTTAGATCTGACTTTACTTGCACAAAAAGGGTTTTGTAATTGTGTTCATATAGTCCCTGGGGTTGTTTTGGCAGACAGACTCCCAGATATTTTACAGTGTCTACCATAGTTTTAAATGGGATTTCTCTTTCTATCTCTTGCTGTTAGTTAGTTAGTTAGTTAGTTAGTTAGTTAGTTAGTTAGTTAGTTAGGGCTTTGTTAGTAACATATAGAAATGCAGATGATTTATGGGGGTTTATTTTAGAATGTCCAACATTGCCAAAGTTGTTTATTATTTCAAGTACCTTTTACTTTATTCTCTGGGATTCTCTAAGTATATCATCATATCACCTGTAAAGAGTGATAACTTAGTTTCTTCTTTGCCTATTCTAATTCTTTCTATTTCTTTTTCTGCTCTTATTGCTACAACTAACATTTCTAGTACCATATTGAATAATAGTGGTGATAATGGACATCCTTGTTCCACCCCTGGTCTTTTGGAAATGCATCTATTTGGAAATGCATTTATCCCCATTGCATGTAATGCTTGCTAAAGGTTTTAGGTAGATACTGCTCACTATTTTATGGAAAATTCCATTTATTCCTATCCTCTCCAGTGTTTTCAATAGGAACGGATGTTGTATTTTGTTACAAGCTTTTTCTGCATCTATTGAGATAATCATGTAGTTTCTGTTAGTTTTGTTGTTGATATGATTAATAATGCTTATAGTGTTCCTAATACTGAACCAGTTCTGCATTCCTGGTATAAATTTTACCTGATCATAATGTACTATTCTCATGATAAGTTGCTGTATTCTTTTTGCTAATATCTGATTTAAAATTTTTGCATCTATATTCAATAGAGAAATTGGTCTATAGTTTTCTTTATCTGTTTTGGCTCTTCCTGGTTTAGGTATCAGAACCATATTTGTATCATAAAAAGAATTTCATAGAACTCCTTCTTTCCCAATTTTCCCAAATAATCTATATAGTATTGGAATTAACTGTTCCTTAGAATTCATTTGTAAATCCATCTGGCCCTGGAGATTTTTTTCTAGGGAATTCATTGATAACTTGTTCAATTTCATTTTCTGAGATGGGGTTATTTAAATATTCAACTTCTTCTGTTAATTTGGGCAATTTTTAAAAATGATTATCCATCTCATTTCAGTTGTTGAATTTATGGGCATATAGTTGGGCAAAGTAATTTTTTCTACTTGTCCAATTCTAATTTTTATCAAATTGTTTTCTTCAGTTAATTTTTGCATCTCCTTTTCCATCTATTCAATTATTCTTTGGAAGGAATTATTTTCTCCAGTTAAGTCCAATTTTTCCAGTTAGGTTTTGTGCTTCCTTTTCCATTTGTCCAATTTTCCTTTTAAAAAGCTGATCTCTTCAGAGAATTCTTTTTTCATACTTTTAAAATCATTGGCCAGTTTTTCTTCTATTTCCTTCTTCAGCACTTCCAAGAGTGCTCTTTGTGCATGTTTATAGTCCCTTCTGAAATTTCAGATGAGAGTACAGTCTCCATACTGACCTCTTTGGTATTTGTGTTTTGGCTCTTGTCCTCATAGAAAAATTCTATGACCTTTTCCTTCCTGCTTTGCTTTTTACTCATGATGATGATTCTTTGTGTATTGTGGCCTCTGGGTGTTACAGGTTGAGGCTAGAGTGCTGTAGCTTACCTGGTGCTGAGCTGGCTAATGTGCCAAAGCAGAGACCAGGCGAAGTCTTCCTGAGTTTCCCCAGAATTACTGTGGTTAGCTGTTTTAAGTGTTGGAGAGGGGTGGTCTGGCCACAGGAGGTCTCCTCTCCTGAGCACAGGTGGGTTCAGTGGTTGGTGAACTAGTGTTTGTACCTATTACCCTGGCTGTGCTAAGGCATACCCGGGGTCCTGGTGTTGATTATTGTGGGCTCCACTCCCCTGAGGCTCAGGATCTCCTCTGGTTCCCTGAAGTAAGGCTATCTGGAACAGCTCTGATCTTGCACTGGTCCCCTTCAGCCACAGCAAGAGGGACTCCCTCTTTGCAATTTTCCTAGCCTCATGGGTTAAGAGCTTTTTGCCCCTTCAGCTGATTCCACAGTTTGCGGATTTTTCCTAGGGAAATACTTTACAGGTTTTTCAAGGTCAACAAGGGGAGGGGTAGAGCATTTATTGATCACTCTGCCATCTTGGCTCCCAGAAGTTGAAGTAGGTGACTTACACACATTTAAACTGAGGGCTGATAATCTCAAGAGTAGCTTCTGCTGTTACCTGAGGCTCCTTGCCTCTCTCTCATCCACTCTCTCCAGTTTCATCATCTGTAAAATGAGTTGGAGAAGCAAATGGTAAACCATTCCAGTATCTTTGCCAAGAAAATCCCAAATGGAGTCATGAAGAATCAGATACAACTGAAATGACTATAGGAGGAGGACAGCACTATTACTTGAGGCAATTAGGAAAGATTCTTCATGTGGAAAGTGTTGTTTACATTGAATTTTAGTTTCTAATAGGTAGAGGTAAGGAGAAACTGTGTAAAAGACAGAACAGATGCCCAATATCAAGGAACAAAAGGGCGAGATTCCATGTCCATTGTGAGGTAGCATAAGAAAAATAGTTTGACTGGATGTAAAGTCTGTGAAGGGAAATAACATAAAATGAGGCTGGAAGAGTGAGTTTTCCAGGAATATAAATACCAGACAGAAGAGCTTATATATTATCCCAGAATCCAGAATTTTCCTCTGGAATTTATTAAATCCACAGACATAATGACAGGATAGTGTTAGTCAATTCCAGTCATACTTTGGGAAGATAAAGTAACTAAAATCTCTATTTCAGACTGCTCTACTATCTACTTCCTAAGTTCAGAGACTTGACATCACTCAGGTGAAAGGGACAGCAATCACAGCAGAAGAGAACTTGTGGGTAAAGAGCAGAGCATGGGAAAAGGGAAGTTAATCCCTGATAGATTTTGAGAATAAAGTCTTCTTGACGTTAAATATTCTGCAGTTTGACACAAACTTGTCACAATTCAATGTTAGTCATCTTTCAAGCTGTTGAGAGATATTATCTGTTATTTAGCTTTTGTTTTCAAAGAGGACCAATAGCATCATAAGGTGACATCTTGATCCAACCATGAATTGGATTTAAGTGAGGAAGAGTTATATGAAGTTTCTTTTCCTCACTCTTTTCCATAGTCATTGAAGTCCACTGGCAGGACAAAAGTCAGGATGACTAGTGATGGCTCAGAATGTAGTGGATGTCCATGGCATCTTCACATGCTTGGGGTAGACATCTCCCTAACTTACTAATAGGTTTGAGACCTGCCAGTTACCCTTTACCTGGACAAGCCCATGTGCCAAGAAGGTTTTATGAGGGTGTGGCTACTGTGTATACTACAGCTTCTTGGAGCCAGAAGGGAGAGTTGTGACTGGTAGACACCAAAGGTGGATGAGCAGCTCTGAAAAAGGTTCAGCAAGTCATCATACTAGAATGCTAGTGTTCCCCAAACACCACAGAGATGATATTTACATCACGATTTAAGTAAAACTGTATTGTGTTAGATAACATATCTAAATATAATATTCAGATAGCAAAACAAAATGATTCAAATATTATATGACTCACTAATGAAATATCCATAGACACAGAGGTCAACTGTAAGAGATCATTAGGGATGACTGGTAAAAGTAAAGAAACTATGACAAAAACTGGAAGCCAGCAACTCCAAAAGTAACATATCTAGCAAGACAGAAGAAAAGGAAACCATCAGATGTTCTCTAATTAATTCGGTAAATCTTAACTTATAGCAAGGGGATAATAGGTGTCTCTTCCTTGACCCATTATCTCTTCAAACTTAATCAGCCACATGGTGGCATTACAGAAGTTAGCTCATTATGTTTTTCTTTTACAACAATTAGCTTTTTTATTTTTATTTTTTAAGCATAGTTGCAATAGATTGACTTTTCAGGTCCATGGGATCTTCTTGGATACTTTATGAAGTTTTTGTTAATGACACCTTAGAAATACAGTCACAATTGCTCAGAGTCCCCACTTAGGAAAATTCCTAACCTCTTAATGACTCCTTTCTTCTGCCCTGCCCTCTGTCCCTTTCCCCTGAATGATGTCAAGTCCCTATGGTTAAGATATAAATGACTGGTCAGTTTGAAGTAGAGATTTTAGTAACTTTACTTTTCCAGAGTATGACTGGAGTTGGCAAACACTGTTCTGTCACTATGTCTGTGGGTTCAAAAAATTCCACAGGCTCCCTTTTGCCTCTGAGATCAAATATAAGCTTGTGAGTTTGGCATTTATATTCCTTCAAAACCCACTTTTCCTGTCTTATTATAGGTTATTTCCCTAACATTTAAGCAGAAGATTGACTCTCTCTTCCAACTAAAATTTATGTTTATCTCTTGTTGTTTTTCAATCATATCTGACTCTTTGTGATTCTGCAGACAGTATGCCAATACTGTTCATGGGGTTTACTTGGCAAAGATGTTGGAGTGGTTGCCATTTCTTTCTCCAGTGGAATAAGACAAATAGAGATTAAATGATTTTCCCAGGGTCACACATCTAGTAAGTGTCTGAGACCAGATTTGAACTCAGGTCTTCCTGACTCTAACCCAGTGCTCTATCCACAGAGCAATCTAATAACCTTCTATTTATCTCTAGCTAGTCCTGACATCTTTATGCTTCAAAATTCAAAATTAAGGTTAATCAAAATGTCTAGATAAAGAAGCAAGCAGAATATCTGGTTCCTGGAGCCAAGATGGTGGAGTGATCAGTAATTGGTATTTCCTTCCCCTTGCTGACCTTGATAAGCCCAGAGAATATCTCCCCAGGGAAAAAGCCTGGAACAGTAGGAGCAGCAGAAGGGGTAAACAGATGCTCAGCCTGTGAGGTTAGAAAGATCCCTAAGGAAGGTTTCTCTTGCTGTGGCTGAAGGCTAGCAGTGCAGGATCACAACTGTCACAGACAGCCCCACCTCAAAAATCCAGGAGGAGACCTTGAACTCCAAGGGGGTGAACTAGCCACTGCCAATACCAGGACCTTAGGCATGCCTCAGCAACCCAGTGGAATTGGGAAGACACTAGCATAGACAGCTGAGCTTGCTATGCTCTAGCTCAGCAGAGGAGTCTTCGGTATCCAGATCACCCCTCCTCCACACTTAATGAGCTAGCTCCAGGGGTAACTGTGGAGAAACTCAAAAAGACCTAACTAACCTCTGCTTTCAAATACCAGTCAGCTCAGCACCAGGTAAGCTGCAGCATTTAATTTCTAGTAGAAAAAACTAGAGGCCACAACACACAAAGCTTCAAGTTTTAGGCACAAGAACTGTGGGACAGAGCTCCCTGTGCCACAAGGGAAGAGATCTACCTTAAAATCCAGGAAAAGTGTTATTATCATGAGTAAGAAGCAAAGCAGAAAAGAAAAGACAAGAGAAGGACTGAAACACAAATACCAAAGACGTCAGCACTGAGACTGTACTCTATCTGAAACCTCAGTAGGGAATATGAACTGGTCTGAAGCACAAAGAGCCTTCTTGGAAGAGCTCAGAAACAATTTTAAAACCCAAATTAGAGAAAGAGACAAAAAACTGGCCAATGATATTTAAAATATGCAAAAAGAACAACTCCTTAAAAAGGAAAAATTGGACAAATGGAAAAGGAAGTACAAAACCTAACTGTGAAAATAACTCCTTAAAAGGAAAAACTGGACAGATGGAAAAGGGGATGCAAAAGTTAACTGAAGAAAACAATTTGATAAAAATTAGAATTGGACAAGTAGAAGCTAACGAATCTATGAGACATCAAGAATCAGTCAAACAGAATCTAAAGGATGAAAAGATAGAAGAAAATGTAAAGTATCTAATTGGAAAAGCAATTGATGGGGAAAATAGACCCAGAGGAGAAAATCTAAGAATTATTTGTTTACCAGAAAGCCATGATGAAAAAAAGATCCTGGACTTTATCATCCAAGAAATCATCAAGAAACATTGCCCAGAAATCCTAGAAGCAGACAGCAAAATAGTCATCAAAAGAACCTACCATTCAACTCCTGAAAGAGGCCCCAAACTAAAAGCACCAAGAAATATCAATGCCAAATTCCAGAACTACAAAGTGAAGGAGAAAATACTGCAGGCAGTCAGAAACAAAAAATTCAAATATAGAGGCGCTACAGTCAGGATCACACAAGAACTTGCAGCTTCTGTATTAAAAAATAAAAGTAATTGGAATATGATATTCCATAACACAAAGGAGCTGGATTACAATGAAGGATTAATTACTCAGCAAAGCTGAACATAATGTTTCAGATGAGGAGATAGACATTCAATGAAATAAGGGATTTCTAGACCTTCCTGATGAAAAGGTCAGAACTCAATTGAAAATTTGATCTTCAAACACAGATCTCAATAAAAAGGTAAACATGGGTAGAAAAAAACAAAAAACAAAAAAACTTGTTACACAATATGACCAAACTGTTGACATCCCTATAAGGGAAAATGATACTTATTAATCTTGAGAACTGCATATTTATTATGAAATGTAAAAGTGATGTACATAGATAGAGGAAGTGGGTATAAATTAAATGATGTAATGATGTCGAATGTGATTTAAGCGTATGAAGAGATTGTAATGAAGATGTGAAAAGGAGGAGGCAGAAAAAAAATCAATTCCATCACAGGAAGAGGCACAAAAATATATTACTGTTGAGGGAAAGAGGGGAGAGAGAGGAGAATTGTTTAATAGGTACTCTCATCTGATTAGATTCAAGGAGGGTAAAACAAATTCTGTTAAGTATAGAAATACAATTAACTCCATAGGTAGTGGTAGGAGAAGTGGGAAAGAAAAGAAAGGCGAGGCTAAAAGGGAGGGAAGAGGTAGTAAGGGAAAAGGGAATTAAAGGGAGGGAGGCTGAAAGAAGGGAGGGAAGGGTGAGGGAGGAGGTGGTCAAAAATTGAAACTATTGTGGAGGGAAAGGGAGAAGGGAGAACCAAAAGCATAAACAAGGGGAAAGGGAATGGAGGGAAAGATACAGATAATAATCATAACTGTGAATATAAATGGGATGAACTCTCCCATAAAAGGGAGACAGATAGCAGAAAGGATTAAAAACCATGATCCAACAATATGTTGTTTACAGGAAACACATTTGAAACTGGGAGATACACAAAGCATAAAGTTTAAAGGTTGGAGGAGAATATATGGTGCTTCAAATGATGTAAAAAAAGTAGATGTAGCAATACCAATCTCAGAAAAAGCAAAAGCAGAAATAGATTTAATCGAAAGAGATAAATAAGGAAACTATATCCTGCTAAAAGGAACCATAGACAACGAAGCAACTTCATTGCTAAACATATATGCTACAAGTGGCACAGCATCCAGATTCTAAGAGGAGAAGTTAAGGAAGTTACAGGAAGAAATAGAGAGCAAAACTATACTAGTGGGGGACTTCAACCTCCCCCTCTCTGACCTTGATAAATCTAGCCTCAATAAACAAGAAAGAAGGTAAGGAGGTGAATAGAACTCTGGATAAGGTAGATTTGATTTATCTGTGGAGAAAACTGAATGGGAAAAGAAAAGAATATATCTTTTCCTCAGCAATACATGGCACATATACAAAAACTGACCATGTACTAGGCCATAAAACCTTACAATCCAGTACAGAAAGGCAGAGATAATCAATGCTCCTTTCTCAGTTCATAATGCAATAACACTTACATATAATCAAAGACCATGGAAAAGCAAACCAAAAACTAATTGGAAACTAAACAATCTAATTCTAAAGAAGGAGTGGGTTAAACAACAAATTATAGAATCAACAGCTACATTCAAGAGAATGACAATAATGAGGCAACCTACCAAATCTTATGGGATGCTGCAAAAGCAGTTCTTAGGGGAAGTTTTATATCTTTGAGTGCCTACACGAATAAAACAGAGAAAGAGGAGATCAATGAATTGAGCATACAGCTGAAAAAGCTAGAAAAAGAACAAATTGAAAATCCCCAAGTAAATACTAAATTAGAAATACTGAAAACCAAAGGAGAGAGTAATAAAATTAAAATTAAGAAAATTATTGAACTAATAAATTAAACTAGGAGTTGGTTGTATGAAAAAACCAATAAAATTGATAAATGTTTGATCAATTTGATTAAAAAAAGAAAGAAGAAAACCAAATTACCTATATCAAAAATGGAAAGGGTGAACTCACCTCCAATAAGAAGGAAATTAAAACAATAATTAGAAATTACTTTACCCAACTGTATGCCTGTAAATTCGACAATCTAAATGAGGTGGATGATCATTTTAAAAGATATAAATTGCCCAGACCAACAGAAGATGATATTGAATACTTAAGTAACTCCATCTCAGAAAAAAAAAGTAACAAGCCATCAATGAACCCTAGGAAAAAAATCTCCAGGGTCAGATGGATTCACAAGTGAATCCATCAAACATTTAAAGACCAGTTAACTCCAATACTATATAGACTATTTGGGGAAATTGGGGAAGAAGGAGTCCTTCCAAATTCTTTTTATGATACAAATATGGTTTTGATACCTAAACCTAGAAGAGCCAAAACAGAGAAAAGAATATAGACTAATTTCTCCAATGAATACAGATCCAAAAATTTTAAATAAGGTTTTAGCAAAAAGAATACAGTAACATCATGAGAATAACAGTTTATGATCAGGTAGGATTTTTACCAGGAATGCAGTGCTGGTTCAATCTTGGGCAAACTATTAACATTATTGATCATATCAATGACAAAACTAACAGAAACCAAATGATTATCTCAATACATGCAGACAAAGCTTTTGACAAAATACAACATCCATGCCTATTGATAACACTGGAGAATTTAAGAAAAATGGAACTTTCCATAAAATAACAAGAAATATCTACTTACAACCTTCCACAAGCATTATATGCAATGGGGATAAACTAGATGCATTTCCAATAAGATCATGGGAGAAACAAGGCTGTCCATTATCACCACTATTTTTCAATATGGTATTAGAAATGTTAGCAATAAGAGAAAAGAAATAGAATGAACTAGGATAGGCAAAGAAGGAACTAAATTCTCACTCTTTTCAGATGATATGATGATATACTTAGAGAATTCCAGAGAATCAATTAAAAAACTACTTGAAATATTAAACAGCTTTGGCAAAGTTACAGGTTACAAAATAAACCCACATAAACCATCTGTATTTCTATATATTACTAACAAAGCCCAACAGCAGGAGATAGAAAGAGAAATCCCATTTAAAGCTATGGTGGACACTATAAAATATTTATGAGTCTACCTGCCAAAACAAACCCAGGGAATATATGAACACAGTTACAAAACACTTTTCACACAAATATAGTCAGATCTAAGTAAGTTGTACAACATCAGTTGCTCATGGGTAGACTGAGCCAAAATAACGAAAATGACAATTCTACCTAAATTAATTTATTCAGTGCCATACCAATCAAACTATCAGATAATTATTTTCTACAGCTAGAAAAAATAATATCAAAATTCATCTGGAAGATCAAAAGGTCTAAAATTATCAAGGGAACTAATTAAAAGAAATGCTAGGGAAGGTGGCCTAGCTCTATTAGATTTCAAATTGTATTATAAAGCAGTAATTATCAAAACCACTTGGTACTGGCTAAGAAACAGAAGGGTAGGCCACTGGAATAGGTTAGGTGCCCAAGACACAGTAGTCAATGAATATAGCAATCTACTGTTTGATAAACCCATGGACCTCAACTTCTGGGATAATAACTTACTGTTTGACAAAATTTGCTGGGGAAACTGGATATCAGTGTGGCAGAAACTAGGCATACACAAATGCCTGACACTATACACTATACACTTTGAAAAAGTTCAAATGGGTACATGATCTAGGTATAAAGATTATTACTATAAACAAATTAGTGGAGCAAGGAATAGTGTATTTATCAGATTTATGGAGAAGGGAAGATTTTTGACTAAACAAGAAATAGAAGACATTGTGAAGTACAAAATGGGTAATTTTGATTATATTAAATTGAAAAGTTTTTGTACAAACAAACCTAATTTAACCAATAGTAGGAGGGAAGCAGAAAACTGGGAAAGAATTTTTGCAACTAGTGTCTGTGATAAAGGCCTCACTTCTAAAATACATAGAGAACTGAGTCAAATGTACAAGAATACAAGTCATTCCTCAGTTGAGAAATGATCAAAGGATATGAAAAGGCAGTTTTCAGAGGAAATCAAAGCTATTTATAGCCATATGAAAAAAAATGCTCCAAATTACCATTGGTTAGAGAGATGCAAACCAAAACAACTCTGCTATACCACATCATACCTATCAGATTCGCTAACATGACGAAAGAGGATGATGATAAATGTTGGAGAATATGTGGGAAAGTTGAAATACTAATTCATTGTTGGTGGAACTGTGAGCAGATCTAACAATTCTGGAGACCAATTTGGAACTATGCCCAAAGGAATGCCAAAATGTGCATACAAGTTGACCCAGCAATGCTGCTTCTAGGACTGTATCCCCAAGAGATCATAAAAATAGGAAAGGGTCTCACATGTACAAAAATATTTATAACATCACTCTTTGTGGCCAAAAACTGGAAATCAAGGGGATGCCCATCAATCGAGGAATGGCTGAATATATTGTGCTATAAGAAATGATGAACAGGAAGACTTCAGAGAGGCCTGGAAAGACTTATATGAGCTGATGCTTAGGGAAAGGGGCAGAACCAGGAAAACTTTATACATAGCAGTAACCACAGTGTGCAAGGATTTTTTCTGGTAGACTTTGTACTTCATTGCAATGCAAGGACTTAAAAAATTCCCAATGGTCTTTTAAGGCAAAATGCCTTACACATCCAGATAATGAACTATGGAATTCAATCACAGAATGTAGCAGATTATTTTCTTTTTTATTACGTTTTGGTTTGCTTTATAATTTCTCCCATTCATTTTAATTTTCCTGTGCAACATGACTACGGTGAAAACGCATTTAATAGGAATGTATCTGTAGAACCTATATAAAGTTGTATGCCATCTCAAGGAGGGAGGGGGGAAAGAGAGGCAAAAAATATCTAAGTTATATGCAAATGATTGTGGAACACTGAAAACTAATGAAATAATAGTAAAACAAAACAAAGCAAAACAAAAAACAAAACAAAACAAAAAAGAATCAAGCAGAGTATGTTACAGAAGTGGTATCAGACTCAAACTGAAATTTCCCAGCTACATTTTAATCTAGTTTAACTTCACTGGGAGTAGTGTAGGGTATTTGACTTGTATGTTAGTATCTGCTAATGGACAATAAAGGAGAAGAGGAGCTGTGGTAGAACAGACCTTAACTTGGTTCTTATCTCATTCCTTGAAGAGGACTGCTGCAACTGGGAGCCATAGCCTGAGTCTTCTGCTCTGAGGTGCCTATATGGGCTGATGGCCTTCCTCCATCTCTCCCTTTTCTGCTACACATCAACCTTACTTCTTTTGTCTATTGCTCCTGTGCTGCTAATTATGTCCTGATTTATCTCTTAATACTCTCTTTTCTTATTCTCAATCTTTCCCTTTCCCTTTAAGAATTCCTGGGCATGACTCAAGTTTGTCTTCTATCTCAAAGACTGAGAATCATAATTCTATCTCAGGGCTGAGAATGGATGCTTAATCTTTGAAATTTAAAATTCTAAGATGCCATTGAGTTCTCAAATTTCTCTACAATATAAATCTTATCACAACAGGAATCTTTAATTTGGAGACAAAACAACATTAGAAGTCATTCAGTCTTACATTCTAATTTTTCTGATGAGAAAAGTCAGACTTAGGAAAGTTAAGTGACTTACTCAAGGTCACACTGTCAAAAGTGACACAGGTATTATTCATACCTAAATTTTGTAACTCTGAAACCAGAGTTCTTTCCATTATATCTTCACCCTTCAGGATTTATAAAAAAGGGGTCATTTTAAGTGTTTGTGTATGTGTATGTGTGTGTGTGTGTGTGTGTGTGTGTGTGTGTGTGTGAGAGAGAGAGAGAGAGAGAGAGAGAGAGAGAGAGAGAGAGAGAGAGAGAGAGAGAGAGAGAGAGAGAGAGAGAGAGAGAAGAGGTGGGTTTTTATTATAGCACACTGGAACAATGAGCTGCCTTTGGGACCCCTACTTAAATGAATGATCTGGGAAGAGCATTCTGATGTCTACCTTCCACCCCTCCAATCACAGGGAGAGAAGAGTCCCAGGGGCAAGGGGGTACTGAGGAAGTGTGAGTAGTCCTAGGTAAAGAGGATACTATAGTTGTTCAGTATTGTCTGATTCTTGATGATCCATTTGGGGTTTTCTTGGCAAAACTCTTGAAGTAGTCTTATATTTCCTTCTCTAGCTCATTTTATGGCTGAGGAAACTGAGACAAATAGGGTTAAGTGAGTGGTTTAGGTTTTTACAGCTAGTACGTGTCTGAGATGGATTTGCACTCTGTTTTTCCCAAATCAAGTCCCAACAGTATTCCACTGTGCCACTTAGCTGCCCATAGTGAGGATGTACTAGTCTTTAATTGCGATTATGAGATCAAACAAATTGATAGTGCATGAAACAAAATGTTTTTATTACAGCACACTGGAGCAGAGGAAAGAGGGGCTTGAGACCTGAAATGAACCACCTCAGCACTGATAAATGGGGGAAAACAGGAATATTAAGGGAAGAATTAATCAAGTTGACCCCTGGAACCCTGGATGGGCTATGTGGAAGGAGAGTTGGAATTATCATTACCTGTGTCACTGATGCCCTTCAGAGGAAGGATTGTTATACTCAGAACCTGCACCTCAGCTCTATCTAGCTCTCCCGTATTCCTCCTCCGTTTGCTTCAGACCGGGATCACCATCCCTTTGACCACAGATCACCTAAGGTTGTAGAAGGAGTTTTTTCTGAGGATATGACTTTTTTCTGAGAATAGTCTGTTTGGTTTCTCACCTCTGACATCACTGACAGACAGATTTCTAATATTGGCTGGTTCCTTAGGGAGTACAAGCAAGGGACATGGAAGTTTCCAGTCAAGGGTAGGAGGAAGGAGCCAATGCTTAGTGCAGAAGTGGCTGGTGACAAGTGTGTTTCATAAGTCTCCAAGAGGCCTTTAAGGGATAGGATTGTTTTAACTCTGAGAATGTAAGATATCAGCTTAGATTTATATAATTCTTAACAAAGTGGTACCATACATTATATTATTGAACCTTCACAGAAAATCTGTGAAATGGGCAAGGCAACTATTATCATCCCATTTTACAGATGAAGAAAAAACAAAGTCTCAGAAGTAAAGTACTAAAGTTTCAATATCTAAGAAGTCAGAAATGGACTTTGCTTTCTGACTTAAAGGCCAAGGCCCTTTCTACTTCATCCTACTGCCTCTTGACATGGTATACTACATAAGAAGGAGATTAAATTGGCAAATTCTAATATAGGCAGTAAATGCAAATACAGAGAGGGGAGATCAATTTTTATGGGCTGATGCTTAAGCACTATTTGTAAGGCTTGATTAGAGCTACAAAAACTATATAGTTAGGTCAGATAATCACTTATAATCTCATTCATTTGGTGACAGTATGAACTAGCTGATGGGCAATTAGCTCTGCTACATAATTGTCTACATCATAATGGTAGTTATGGCATACTTTGAATTCATGACTTTCTGACATTTACCTGTATATAATGGGAAAAAATATTTCAAGTTATAGTCTATGAGGTTGTACTACATTATTTCATGAATAATTGCTTAAGAGCAAAGTAAATGATGATCTCCCTTAAATGAATTATGGGGGAAAAATTACAAATCTCCAAATCTATATTCCTTGTTTGACCTTTTTTTTAAATATATAGATATAGATAGAGATAGAGATAGATAGATTTTCTGCAGGAGAGTTTTAAAATTAGAACCAGTAACACATTCAGGTATTAGTGCAGTAATCAACTCCTTGAGACCTCCCTTGAGTAACTTGGAGTCATTTCCTATCCAAAACTATGCCTTAGCATCCAGTTTAACCTCCAGTGTATACTCCCATTTAGATATATAAACATTCTAACCCATCTGGGTGGGAATTCACCTTTGTTTACCTTGTTTTCCACACAGAATGTAAGCATTTTGAAGGCAAATACCTACCTAAGCCCACTAAATCCTACCATACCTGTGTAGTTCTTCTGGGTTTTTTAGTCAATTTAGAGGAGAATGTAGATAAAGTTTAGAATTGAAGCTAGGAAACAAGATAAATGTCTTGAATACCACGCAAGATATTTCTCAAGAAAAGACCTTATGAAATATTCAGAATTTCCTCCTTTAATTGGGCCATTAATATTTAAGAACTTCATCTATTTACTCTAATCCTAGGATAAATGGTGTTACAAATCATGTTCAACCATGATTAGCAGCCTGTCATCATCTTCTGTATTCAAAGATGACTCTTCTGACCGTGATTGCTATCTGTATCCGTGGTTGTGGCTACGAAGGGGCAGTACTCTCCACAGGGCAGCCAAACATGGTCTTTGTTCTGAGGCTATCTCTTGTCATCAATAGAGGCCTGCTCTGTCCACACCCCTAGCAGCTGCCCATATCTGATTGCTGCACTCTAGGCCAAATGCTGCTTTTTTTTTTTAACCTATCACTCTAGACAAAAGGTCAGCAACAGCTTCTGTGAAGCCAATGAAATAACAATGTTTTTTACAATTTAAAATAAAGTTGTATTGTATTTTAAAATGTTAAAAAATATATCATATAGGTTAAAAAAGGAGCATTTGGCCTAGAGTGAGGCTAAGAAAGATTAAGTAACTTGTCCAAGGTCATGTAGCTAATAAGTGTCTGATGCAAGATTTGAATTTAGGTCTTCGTGACTCCGAATGTAACACTGGGCATTCAAAATCTATTTCAAACACTTACCAGCTGCTTGACCCTATAACGTGGATTAAGAGCATCTATCTCAACAGAACTGTTGTGAGGTCCAATTGAGATAATATTTGTATAGCACTTAATACAGTGACTGGCAAATAGTAAATACTTAATAAACATTGGTTCCCTTTTCCCACAAAGTAAGCACATATAAACACTTAGTTCAGGATATTGTGCTATGTCTACATTTCCCCCTCTTCTCTCTATTCAGGCTTTTTTCAACAACTAATTCCATGATCCACACGTTGCTTCACATAGATGGCTGGGAGATGGATTACTTCCTCTCTATACCAGAGTTCCCCTTTTAGTCATCAAATAGGATTAATTATATAACTTCAGTCTTTCTGGATATCCATAGAGCTAGTTTTCCACCTATGAGGAAGGAGGACAACAATAAACTAATTATTAATATTCAGGGAACTTAATGGCCTAAAAATATCTATTTCCTCCCTCCAAATTAATGAAGTACAATATGGTGAAAAGAGTACTGGAGTTAGGAGATATTGGTTTAAACCCCAATAATTATATGCATAGCCTATGTGACCATGAGTAAGCCATAACCCATCTGAGTCTCAATTTTCTCACCTGTAAAGTGGGGGTGATAATAATGATTCATTTTCCAAGCACTGGCATTTTAAGGGAAGTGTTTTGGAAACCTTAAAACTCTTATCTAAAAATGAGCCATTATTTTACTCCTCTTTGCGTAGTACTCACATTAATATGGTGTTTCCCAAATAACTTCTGTGAAGTATTATAAATATTCATATTCCTACTTGAAATTCTGTGATTTTAATTGATTTGTCTTGAATTCTTAGCTTTCATTTCAGATTTTGTATCAGAACTTGGGTCTTCTTAATTTAAGTCTAACATCTTATTATAGCAGGATTTCTCATTTCTCTCATTCCAGTACTAGCTGAGGCATAAGAGAAGCAAAATTAAGTAGGAGATGTTTTGTCTTTGCATGCTCCCAGTTTTTTTTTTTTATTCCTCCTGGTCAGTGCTCTGTTTTAGCTCTCCTACCTCTCAAAATTTACTTTCAGGAAAGAACATGATTTTAGTTATTTATAATTTAATTTAGCATTTGTACAGCATTACTTCTGAAATAAAAGTCTTCATGGAAAGACTTATGAGTTGTGAAGGATAAGAAAGTATGGATGAATTAAAAACTGCCCCAATGAAATTCCATAAAGAAATTTCAAGTCAACTAAATAGGTAAGGCAAGAGTGGAAGGTGCAGAGTGTCAACAAAGGAAGGCTATCTTTTCCCTGAAATCATGCCACATAGGTCTAGATACTATGGCCCTGACTATAAGAGTGGGGAGTGTTTAGTTACTCCTGTGGTATGAATTTGGCCAGCTCTTCAATTGGAGAACTGATACTTATGACCCAGAGAGAGATTATTTCTGTTCTGTCTTCCTAACCAACATTCCAGAAAAAACAAGGTTGAAGTCTTCAAGTTCTTAAGTCAAAACATCAAGTAATATCTAGGCAAGGAAAAATGCCATTAAACCCAGGTTATCATGCAAAGGATCCCTCTTCTTTTCTCATTTGAAGTATTAACATGTGATGGCATAGACTTAAAGCTTTTTGAGGGAACAGACTTTCTTTTTCATATTTATATCTCTATCTTTTAGCATAATGCCTGGCGCATAGCAGGTGTTTAATAAAGGGCTATTAGCTAGCTGATTAAATATCATGGCAAACAGAAGGTATAAAGGACATTTGTCTTTCCTTTGGACAAAGAAAATCAAATGTTTTACCTCAATTTCTACCATCTAATAATTCAAATAGAATTAAGATTTTCTTATCTTAACTGTTTAAAAATAAAATGCAAAGACTTTCAATATTTCATTGGACCTTTCAGCATTTGGCACCACAGTTATAAAAATCCCTCCACTGGTATGAATTGACAGATCTTGTCCATGTCTTCCCATCAGACCTCCAGAGAGGATGCATTTAAGAACACAGAAGGCTTCCTCTGATTCTGTCCCTATTTCATAGGTATCAGCATGTCACACAAGTTCTCTTTCGTTTTTTATTCTTACAACGTAACTATCCAGCATCCTTTTCTGAATAAATTAATGGAAAAGAATAATTGAGCTCATAAAATTTGCCAAGCATTGTGCTAAGCATTGGGGATGCAAATACAAAGGCAAAGATGAACTCTACCCTCAAAGAGCTCACATTCTAATGAAGGAAATAGCACACACAGGAAACCAGTAGTCAGAGAGGGGCACTTTGATTCTGCAAGTTACAAGGATGGTGAGTGAAGAAATAATGGAACACACTGACACACCCACATCTAGCAACAAGTTGATTTTACCATGGTTCCTAGTTCTAGAACTGGAGAGGAAGAGTAAGGAAGGGCTTGTCAAGTGAAAGATAGCTAGAATTTTCCTGAAATAATATTCATGAATAATGAATCATCAAAAAGGAGAATATGGAGCCATGGTGGGAGTTTCTCCAGTACATGGTCTCTGAATTGGGCTATTCATTGTTTGCTAGTACTTTAGGAGGCTAAGAAAGAAGGAGGTGGAGAAGAAATCAGACTTGTGTACTTTGTTGGTCAATTATTTCACCTTTGTGTGTTTTCTTGAAAAAGCTACAGGAGTGGTTGCCCACTTCCTGCTACAGCTCATTTTACAGACGAGGAAACTGAGACAAACAGAATTAAGTAACTTGCCCAGGGTCACACAGCTAGTAAGTATCTGAGATCAGATTTGAACTCAGGAAAATGAGTCTCCGTGACCACTAGGCCAGCACTTTATCCACTGTGCCATCCTCTTCCTCCTATACTCATTCATAATGATATCTTGTTTAGCTACTTCTGTTGCAGATGTCATGGTTAGTAATATTTTTCAGGGAGCTCACACTTACCATTGGTCTTTTCATTGCCCTTTAGGTCATTTGCAATAATGATTTTACATTTTTCATATTCACATAACCACAATGGGAGAATACTGGTATTAAAAAGATAAGTAGTAGTAGCAATGAGCAACTTAACATATTGCACATTATTCTCCAATAGCCACTCTACCCAATCTCCTCCCACTACTGACTTCTAAACTCAAACCACCGTCCATCTGTGCTGCTCATCCAAGAAAATGACTTGCCCATCCAACAAAAGTTTTACTTTGAGCACTTTGAATATCTCACATTATTTCTATAAGAAATTTCTAAAGTACTAAATGTACTTGAATAAAGTAATTATAAATGACATAAAACCATTGAAATTGGGGTAAAACAAGGAAAAGATATCATTTTGATTTTGCTGATTCTTATGCCTACATACCTAAAAAGCAAAACATCATTCTTAATGGCTAAATCTGAAGCCTTTACTATATTTGGTTAAGAAAGGATATCGGGAAGGATATTGCTGCTATAACTACTATCATTTCTTATTCTAGACTGGGAGCATCAGCAGAGATTTTACTTGAGTTGTTAATAAAAAAAGGAAAAAAAGATGAGAGATGGTATTGAACTCTCAGGCTTATCTTTTCCTTGTCTCTGTCACCTTAACGCAAGCTTGATACAGTGACTAACAGGGCAATTGTTCTATTCATAGTCAGTGATCAAGATTACTATGTAGAGGGCACCTGGGAAAGACAAATGTTGTAACCTCATCTGTTTGGATCAGAGATTTCGAGGAAGATATTTACATCCACCATTAGTGCCCAATGTGACTTTTACAGCTATGTTAGTCAGACTCTGGTTCTAGAATTCAGATGTTGCATAAATCCAAGTTCATTTGACAAGAAGCACACTGTGATGACAGCCTGCTGTGGGGAAACAGGGACAATGAGAAAATAGCTAAAAGGAAGAGGGAGAAGATATATAAACAGAGGAGGAGGTCATATGTCAGCCATTCACTTTTCAATGTACATCCAAGCTGTTACTAAGGTATGTTTATCTTTTTAATTTTCTATAACCTAGATCCTTATTATCTCTCAACTGCCATCTTCAGCCAGATTTTGATCTTTTTATTTTTCATTTCCTGCTATTTCACCTCTAACTTGTGCTCACATGCTATATACCAAGGGTTCAGCCAACCATATGATATCATCATTTGACTCTGCACCAAAGTTTGGTTGCCCTCCAAATAATTTCTTGTGTCTGTATCCTCTTCATTCACATGGGGACCACTAATTCAGGTGTTTTTCATCTTTCTTTTTTTATATTGAATTATTTTATTTGTTTTCAGTTTTTGATAATCAATTCCATATATATTACATTTTTTTCACTCCCTCCCTCTTATTCCTCCCTGCCTTCCCACTCCCTTTCTGAGATGGCATACAATCATATATAGGATGTACATGTACATTCCTATTAAAGGCATGTTGCAAAGAAGAAGTAAAATGAATGGGGGAAACCATAAAACAAAACAAAACATAACATAATACAAAAGAAAATGATCTGTTGCTGTTTGCAATCAAATTCCATAGTTCTTCCTGTGGATGTAGAAGGGGTTTTGCCTCAAGAGTCCATCGGAAATTTTTTAAGTTCATGTATTTCAATGAAGTACTAAGTCTACCAGAAAAATTGCTCAAACACTGTGGTTATTGCTGTGTACCAAGTTCTCCTGGTTCTGCTCCTATCACTCAGCATAAGTTCATATAAGTCTTTCTAGGCTTCTCTGAAATCTTTCTGTTCATCATTTCTCATAGCACAATAGTATTCCATTACATTCATATACCACAACTTGTCCAGTCATTCCCCAATTGATGGGCATCCTCTTGATTTCCAGTTTTTGGCTACCACAAAGAAAGCTGTTATAAATATTTTTGTACATGTGGGACCCTTTCCCATTTCTGTGATCTTTTTGGGATAGGGACCAGGAAGTAATATTGCTGGGTCAAAGGGTATGCACATTTTTGTAGCCCTTTGTGCATTGTTCCAAATTGCTCTCCAGAATGGTTGGATCAGCTCACAGTTCCACCAACAATGAATTAGTGTTCCAACTCTCCCACATCTTTTCCCACATTTATCATCTTCCTGTTTTCTCATATTAGCCAATCTGATAGGTGTGATGTGGTACCTCAGAGTTGTTTTGCTTTGCATTTCTCTAATCAATAGTGATTTAGAGCATTTTTAATACATTTATAGATAGCTTTCATTTCTTCCTCTGAAAATTTCCTGTTCATATCCTTTGACCATTAATCAATTGGAGAATGACTTGTATTCTTGTACATTTGACTCAGTTCTCTATATATTTCAGAAATGAGGTCTCTATCACAAATACTATTTGCAAAAATTCTTTCCCAGTTTTCTGTTTCCCTCCTAATATTGGTTAAATTGGGTTTGTTTGTACAAAAATTGTTCAATTTAACATAATCAAAATTATTCATTTTGCACTTCATAATGTTCTCTAACTCTTGTTGGATCATAAATTTCTCCATTATCTATAGATCTGAAAAATACACTGTTACTTGCTCTACTACTTTGTTTCCATATCAATCTTTACACACAGATCATGTATCCATTTGGACTTTATTCTTGAGTACGAAGTCAGGCATTGGTCTATGCCCTGTTTCTGCCACACTGTTATCCAGCTTTCCTAGTAATTTTTGTCAAACAGAGAGTTCTTATCCCAGAAGCTGTGGTCCTTGGGTTTATCAAACAGTAGATTACTATATTCATTAACTACTATGTCTTGAGTACCTAACATATTCCACTGGTCTTTGTTTCTTAGCCAATATCAAATGGTTTTGATTATTGCTGCTTTATAACACAGCTTGAGATCTGATAGGGTCAGACCATCTTCCCTAGCATTTCTTTTAATTAGTTCCCTTGATATTCTGGACCTTTTGTTTTACCAAATAAATTTTGATATTATTTTTTCTAGCTCTAGAAAATAATTATCTGATATTTTGATTGGTATGGCACTGAATAAAATAAATTAATTTAAGTAGAATTATCATTTTTGTTACATTAGCACAGTCTACTCATGAACAACTAATGTTTTTCCACCTACTTAGATCTGATTTTATTTGTGCAAAAAGTGTTTTGTAATTGTACTCATATAGTTCCTGGGTTTCTTTTGGCAGTTAGGCTCCCAAATATTTTATAGTCTCTACCTTGGCTTAAAATGGGATTTCTCTTTCTATCTTTTGCTGTTAGGCTTTGTTAGTAATGTATAGAAATGCAGATAATTTATGTGGACTTATTTTGCAACCTGCAACTTTGCCAAAGCTGTTTAATATTTCAAGCAGTTTTTTAATTGATCATATCAACTGCAAAGAGTGATAATTTAGTTTCTTTTTTGCCTATTGTAATTCCTTCAATTTCTTTTTGTTCTTTTATTGCTACAGCTAACATTTCTAGTACCATATTGAATAATATTGGTGATGATGGACATCCTTGTTTCACCCCTCATCTTACTGAAAATGCATCGAACTTATCTCCATTGCATGTAATGCTTGCTGAAGATTTTAGGTAGATACTGCTTATTATTTTATGGAAAGTTCCATATATTCTTATGCTCTTCAGTGTTTTCAATAGGAATAGGTGTTGTATTTTGTAAAAAGCTTTTTCTGCATCTATTGAGATAATCATATGGTTTCTGTGAGTTTTCTTGTTGATATGATCAATAATGCAAATAGTTTTCCTAATACTAATCCAGCCCGGAATTCCTAGTATAAATCCTACCTGATCATAATGTATTATTCTCATGATAAGTTACAGTATTCTTTTTGCTAAAACACTATTTAAAATTTTTGCATCTATATTAATTAGAGAAATTGGTCTATAATTTTCTTTCTCTGTTTTGGCTCTTCCTGGTTTAGTTATCAAAACAATATTTGTATCATAAAAAGAATATGGAAGGATTCTTTCTTCCCCAATTTTCCCAAATAGTCTATATAGTATTGGAATTAACTATTCTTGAAATATTTGATAGAATTCACTTGTAAATCCATTTGGTCCTGGAGAATTTTTCCTAGGGAGTTCACTGATGACTTGTTCCATTTCTTTTTCTGAGATGGGGCTATTTAAGTATTCAAATTCCTCTTTTGTTAATCTGGACAATTTGTATTTTTTAAAATAATCATCCTTCTCATTTAGATAGTCAAATTTATGGGCATACAGTTGGGTTAAGTAATTTCTAATCATTGTTTTAATTTCCTCCTCATTAGAGGTTAGTTCACACTTTTCATTTTTGAGATTGGTAATTTGGTTTTCTTCTTTCTTTTTAATCAAAATGATGAAAGGTTTATCAATTTTATTGTTTTTTTTCATAAAACCAACTCTTAATTTTATTTATTAGTTCAACAGTTTTCTTATTTTCAGTTTTATTAATCTCTCCTTTGGTTTTCAGTATTTCTAATTTGGTATATACTTGGGGATTTCAATTTGTTCTTTTTCTAGCTTTTTCAGCTATATGTCCAATTCATTGATCTCCTCTTTCTCTATTTTATTCATGTAGGAATTCAAAGATGTAAAACTTCCCCCAAGAACTGCTTTTGCAGTATCCCATAAGATTTGGTAGGTTGTCTCATTATTGTTACTCTCTTGAATGAAGTTGTTGATTGTTTCTATGACTTGTCATTTAACCCACTCATTATTTAGGATTAGATTATTTAGTTTCCAATTAATTTTTGGTCTCTCTTTCCTTGTCTTTTATTAGATATAATTTTTATTGCATTATCATCTAAGAAGGATGCATTCACTATCTCTGCCTTTCTGCAGAGGTTTGTATGACCTAGTACATGGTCCATTTTTCTTTATCTTACATGCACTGCTTACAAAAAGATATATTCCTTTCTATTCCCATTCAAGTTTCTTCAGAGATCTATCATATGTACCTTATCCAGAGTTTAATTCACTTCCTTAATTTCTTTCTTGTTTATTTTGAGGTTAGATTCACCAAATTCAGGAAGGGGGGGGGGTTGAGGTCCCCCACTAGTATAATTTTGATGTCTATTTCTTCCTGTAACTGCCTTAACTTCTCCTCCAAGAATCTGGGTGCCATATCACCTGGAGCATACATGTTTAGTAATGAAATTGCTTCATTTTCTATGGTGCCTTTTAGCAGGATATAGTTTCCTTTCTTATCTCTTTTGATTATATCTACTTTGGCTTTTGCTTTGTCTGAGATTAGGATTGTTGCCCCTGCTTTTTTTACATCAGCTGAAGTACAATATATTCTGTTCCAACCTTTTACCTTTATCCTGTGTATATCCCCCCATTTCAAATATGTTTCTTGTAAACAACATATTATTGGATTATGGTTTTTAATCCATTCTGCTATCTGTCTCCCTTGTAAGGGAGAGTCCATCCCATTCACATTCACAGTTATGATTACTGTCTGTGTCTTTCCCTCCATCTCCTTTCCCCTTGTTTATGCTTTTAGTTCTCTCTTCTCCCTTCCCCTCCATAATAGAGGTTTAATTTTTGACCACTACCTTCCTTAGTCTTCCCTCCCTTCTTTCACCCCCTCCCTTTTATTCCCCTTTTCCCTTACTACTTCTTCCTTCCTTTTTAATTTCCCCTCCCTTTCCTTTCCCCCGTTCCTTCCTACTGCCTATTGAGCTAATTGTATCTCTATACTTAACTGAGGTTGTTATGCCCTCCTTCAATCCAATCAGATGAGAGTACCTCTCACACAATGCTCATCTCCTTCCTCTCTTTCCCTCTATTCTAATATATTTTTGTGCCTCTTCCTGGGATGGGATTTATTTTTTTCTGCCTCCTCCTTTTCACATCTCTGATTACAATCCCTTTGCACCCTTAACTTACATTTGTTATCATCACATCATTTAATTTATACCCACTCTATCTATGTATATCCCTTTTACTTTTCATAATAAATATATAATTCTCAAGATTAAGAAGTATCATCTTCCCATTTGGGACTGTAAACAGTTTGCTCATATTGTGTAACAAGTTTTTTTTATTCCCCTCTTCACCTTGTTATGCCTCTCTTGAGACCTGCATTTGAAGATCGAATTTTCTATTAAGTTCTGGCCTTTTCATCAGAAAGTTCTGGAAATCCATTATTTCACTGAATGTCCATCTTCTTGCCTGAAGTATTATGCTCAGCTTTGCTGGGTAATTAATTGTTGCTTGTAGTCCCAGATCCTTTGTGTTATGGAATATCATATTCTAATTCCTTCGCTTTCTTAATGTAGAAGGTGCAATTTCCTGTGTGATCCTGACTGTAGTTCCTTGGCATTTGAATGATTTCTTTCTGGTTGCCTGCAGTATTTTCTCCTTCTCTTGATATTTCTGGAATTTGGCAACAATATTCCTTGGTGTTTTTAATTTGGGGTCCCTTTCAGTAGGTGAATAGTGGATTCTTTCAATGACTATTTTTCTGTGTCTAGGACTTCTGGGCAATTTTCCTTGATGATTTCTTGGATGATATTGTCAAGGCTCTTTTTGATCATCATGGCTTTTTGGTAGACCAATAATCCTTAGATTTTCTCTCCTGGATCTGTTTTCCAGGTCAGTTGTTTTTCCAGTTAGATATTTTACATTTTCTTCTGTCTTTTCATTCTTTAGATTCTGTTTGACTGACTCTTGATGTCTCATAGATTCATTAGCTTCTACTTGCCCAATTCTAGTTTATATCAAATTGTTTTCTTCAGTTAGCTTTTGCATCTCCTTTTCCATCTGTCCAATTGTTCCTTTTAAGGAATTATTTTCACCAGTTAGGTTTTGTACTTCCTTTTCCATTTGTCCAATTGTCCTTTTAAATTCTTCTATGATTTCTTTTTTCATATTTTTAAAGTCATTGGTCAGTTTTCCTTCTCTTTCTTTAATTTAGGTTTTTAAATCCTTCCTGAGCTCTTCCAAGAAGGCTCTTTGTGCTTCAGACCAGTTCACGTTCCCTTCTGAAGTTTCAGATGGGAGGACAGTCTCAATGCTGACCTCTTTGGCATTTGTGATTTGGTCCTTGTCTCCATAGAAAGATTATCTGGTCTTTTCTTTTATGCTTTGTTTCTTACTCATGATAATAACCCCTTTTCTGACTTTTAAAGTAGATCTCTGCATCTGTGGCATTGGTAGCTCTGTACCACAGTTCTTGTGCCTAAAACTTGAGGCTTTGTGTTTTGTGGCTTCTGGTTCTTTCAGCTAGAAGCTAAAATGCTGCACCTTACCTTGTGGTGAGCTGACTGATATTGGAAAGCAGAGGCCAGGTGAGGTCTTTTTAGGTTTTCCTGCAGTTATCTTGGAGCTAGCTCATTAAGTATGGGGAAGGTGTGGTCTGGCCACAAGATGTCTCCTCTGCTGAGTTAGAGCCTAGGCAAGCTCAGTGGTTGGTGACACTATCTGTGCTAGTGTCTTCCCAATTCACCTGGGGTACTGAGGCACCCCTGGAGCCCTAGTGTTGACAGTTGCTGGCTTCACCCCCCTTCAGCTTAGGATCTTTTCCTGGTTTGTTGAGGTGGGGTGGTCTGGGATAGCTCTGATTCTGCATTGGTCCTCTTCATCCACAGCAACAGGAACCCTCATTAGTGATCTTTCTAGCCTCACGGGCTAAAAGTCTGTGTACCCCTTCTGCTACTCCCTCCATTCCAGGGTTTTTCCTGGAGAAATATTCTCTGGGCTAGTGAAGGTCAACAAGGAAAGAGAGATACCCGTTACTGATTACTCTGCCATCTTGACTCCTGGAACTGGAAATTGCTTTTCATCCTTCATCCTAAACTATTACAAGGACCTCCTATTGAGTCTCTCTACATGTAGTGTCTCCTCTCTCCTATCCACCTTTCATACAGTTATGAAACTGATGTTCTCAATGTAGAAACTTCCATCATATCACTCCCTGCTCATAAAGCTTCAGTGGATCCCTATTACCTGGAGGAATTTTCTTTGCCTCCAACCTCACATTCCAGTCTGATTATGTTTTACTGTCCTTTACATATGCTATTTTCTAGTCAAACTTGCCTACTTGGAATTTCCCATAACAGGGGTATACTAATTGTTCACCCATTACTAGGTTTTCATTGTGAGCATTTGCACTTCAGAAATCATCATACCCTAAAAACAGCAATGTAATTATATTTTTTTGTTGATGTCTGACCTTATGAAAACACTGGAGAAAATATTATTAAGACAGATTATTAACTGCAGTTTTATAAGCTTAAAAATGAATGGTGGGAATGCTTCTCCTTACCCAAACCAATTGTTAAATATTTATGACCTCATCCCTGCTTACATAGAATATTACATCTCTTACCTCTGATCTTCAAACACAAGTTTCCAGGGAGACATAAAAAGGTAAACAGGGGAGAAATTGTTATTCCATATTGGCAAACTGTTTATATCCCTATAAGAGAAGATGACACTTGTTAATCTTGAGAATTACATATTTATCATGATATATAAAGGGATATACAAAGTAGAAGGAGCAGTTATAAAGTAAATAATGTGATGATAGAAATATGATTTAAGCATATAAAGGGATAGTAACAGGAGATGTGAAAAGGAGGGGGCAGAAAATGGGAAATTACACCACAAGAAGAGGCACAAAAATATATTACAATAGAGGGAAAGAGGCAAAGGAGATGAGCATTGTTTGAGATTTACTCTCATCTGATTTGGTACAAAGAGTGAACAACAAACTCAGTTAAGTATAGAAATCTAAGTAGCTCTATAGGTAGAAGGATGGGAAGGGGGAAAGAAAAAGGAGGGGAGGCTGAAAGGGAGGGAAGAAGTACTAAGGGGAAAGGGGAGTAAAAGAGAAGGGGGCTGCAACAAGGAAGGGAAGACTGAGGGAGGCAGCTGTCAAATATTAAAACTCTATTGTGGAAGGGAAGGAAGAAGGGAGAACTAAAAGAACAAATGGGGAGAAAGAGGATAGAGGGAAAGACATAGATAGTAATCATAACTGTGAATGTGAAAGGGATGAACTCTTCCATAAAACATAAATGCATAGCAGAATGGATTAAAAACCATAATCCAACAATATATTGTTTACAAGAAACATATTTGAAATGGGGGGATACACACAGGGTAAAGGTAAAAGATTGGAGCAGAATATATTGTGCTTCAGCTGATGTAAAAAATGCAGGGGCAGCAATTCTAATCTCAGACAAAGCAAAAGCCAAAGTAGATATAATCAAAAGAGATAAGGAAGGAAACTATGTCCTGCTAAAAGGCACCATAGAAAATGAAGCAATTTCATTACTAAACATGTATGCTCCAGGTGATATGGCACCCAGATTCTTGGAGGAGAAGTTAAGGCAGTTACAGGAAGAAATAGACATCAAAATTATACTAGTGGGGGACCTCAACTCCCCCCCTTCCTGAATTTGGTGAATCTAACCTCAAAATAAACAAGAAAGAAATTAAGGAGGTGAATAAATCTCTGGATAAGGTACATATGATAGATCTCTGAAGAAACTTGAATGGGAATAGAAAGGAATATACCTTTTTGTCAGAGGTACATGTAAGATAACGAAAAATGGACCATGTACTAGGGCATACAAACCTCTGCAGAAAGGCAGAGATAGTGAATGTATCCTTCTCAGACCATAATGCAATAAAAATTACATGTAATAAAGGACAAAGGAAACGGAGACCAAAAATTAATTGGAAACTAAATAATCTAATCCTAAAGAATGAATGGGTTAAATAACAAATCATAGAAACAATCACCAACTTCATTCAAAAGAGTGACAATAATGAGACAACCTATCAAATCTTATGGGATACTGAAAAAGCAATTCTTGGGGGAAGTTTTACATCTTTGAATTCCTACATGAATAAAATAGAGAAAGAGGAGATCAATGAATTGGGCATGCAGCTGAGAAAGTTAGTTAGAAAAAAACAAATTGAAATCCCCAATTAAATACCAAATTAGAAATACTGAAAACCAAAGGAGAGATTAATAAAATTTAAAGTAAGAAAACTGTTGAACTAATAAATAAAACTAAGATTTGGTTTTATGGAAAAAAATAAAATTTATAAACCTTTGATCAATTTGATTAAAAAAAAAGAAGAAAACCAAATTACCAATCTCAAAAATGAAAAGTGTGAACTAACCTCTAATTATGAGGAAATTAAAACAATGATTAGAAATTACTTTACCCAACTGTATGTCCATAAATTTGACTCTCTACATGAGATGGATGATTATTTTAAGAAATACAAATTGTCCAGATTAACAAAAGAGGAATTTGAATACTTAAATAGCCCCATCTCAGAAAAAGAAATGGAACAAGTCATCAGTGAACTCCCTAGGAAAAATTCTCCAGGGCCAGATGGACTTAAAGAATAGTTAATTTCAATACTACATATTATATGTGTGTGTGTGTGTGTGTATGTGTGTGTGTGTGTGTGTGGAAAATTGAGGAAGAAGGAATTTTCCCAAATTCTTTTTGTGATACACATATGGTTCTGATATCTCCTAAATCAGGAAGATCCAAAACAGAGAAAGAAAATCATAGACCAATTTCTGTAATGAATATGAATGCAAAAATTTTAAATAAGATATTAGCAAAAGGAATACAGCACCTTATCATGAGAATAATACATTATGATCTGGTAGGATTTATACTAGGAATGCAGGACTAGTTCAACACTAGGAAAACTATAAGCATTATTGATCATATCAGCAACAAAACTTACAGAAACTACGTGATTATCTCAATAGATGCAGAAAAAACTTCTGACAAAATACAACACCCATTCCTATTGAAAACATTGGAGAGGATAGGAATAAATGGAACTTTCCTTAAAATAATAAGCAGTATCTACCTAAATCCATCAGCAAGCTTATATGCAATGGGGATGCATTTCCAATAAGGTCAGGGATGAAACAAAGATGTCCATCATCACCACTGTTATTCAGTATGGTACTAGAAATGTTAGCTGTAGCAGTAAGAGAAGAAAAAGTAATGGAAGGAATTAGAATAAGCAAAGAAGAAATTAAGTCATCACTCTATGCAGATGATGTTATGATATACTTAGAGAATCCCAGAGATTCAAGTAAAAAACTGCTTGAATTAATAAAAACTTTGGCAAAGTTGCAGGCTACAAAATAAATCCACACAAATCTTCTGCATTTCTATATATCACTAACAAAGTCCAACAGCAAGACATAGTAAGAAAAATCCCATTTAAAGGTAGACACTATAAAATACCTGGGAGTCTACCTGTCAAACAAACCCAGGGTCTATATGAACACAATTACAAAACACTTTGCACAAATAAAGTTAGATCTAAGTAACTAGTAATGCATCAGTTGCTTGTGGGTAAGCCGAGCTAATATAATAAAAATGACAACTCTACCTAAATCCCTTTACTTATACAGTGCCATACCAATCAAACTATCAGTTCATTATTATCTAGAGCTAGAAAAAATAATATCAAAATTCATATGGAAGAACAAAGGTACAGAACATCAAGGGGAATAATGAAAAGAAATGCTAGGGAAGGCGACATAGCCCTACCACATCTCAGATTGCATTATAAAGCAGCAGTTATCAAAACCACTTGGTATAGGCTAAAAAACAGAGGGGGTAAGCCTGTGGAATATGTTAGGTACTCAAGACACAGAAGGCAATGAATATAACAATCTACTGTTGATAAACCCAAGGACCCCAGCTTCTATTATAAGAACTCACTATTTGACAAAAATTGCTGGGAAAACTGTATAACAATGTAGCAGAAACTGGGCATAGACCAATGACTGACACCATTCACAAGAATAAGGATGGGAGAAGATATCTGTTCACCAAGAAAGTAACCTTCTATAGTCTTATTTTTTTTTCCCTTTTTGGACATTTTCTCAACCAGTTACTTAACTTTTGGGTCCTTTGTCAAGAATAGGGTATACTCTGGGGATCTATAGGATTTCAGTTCCTCCAAGGTGGAACAATCAAGCGTGTACACTGGTCTGGGAGCAAAAAGAAACATTTGTGTCCAGAATCTCTGAGTAGTAGTTTCCTCTCCACAACCACCTGGCCTCCAGTTCCACCAAGTAAGCACTGGGGGGCTGAGATTCAGATAAGCTGCTCAATTCCCCCAGGAGCATTAGGTGGGGACAGGGCCACCACACAGGGCTGAGGTAATGATGAATGCAGGCTACTGTGGGAGCTGCTGCTGCCACTGCTGCCTGAGGCCAAAGGTATGGGAAGACCCTACTCCCTTCTTAGCCATCTGAAAAAACCCTCTCACTAACTTTTGGGGCCTGTGGGTTGAGGGACCTGCAAACTGCCCCTACAGGCACTGTGGATTCGGCCCCTGAGGCCTGCTCGGGTCCTCCTCCCAGCACTGTAGCCCGTGACCAAGGCTGGGCTGGGCTCTGTTCCATGTCCGGTGCAACAGACCTTTCCTGTTGGCCTTTCAGGTCACCCTGGGCTGGAAATCTCATCCACTCCATTGAGAGTCTTTCTTTACAGGTATTTTATGGGCTGTGGAGGAAGACCTAGCATATGTGCGTCTTTCTACTCCGCCATCTTGGCTCCACCCCTCAGAAATAGATATTTTTTTAAAAAATATTGTGTTAATATTTACTGTATGCAGAGACTCCATTTTTAGCCCTGTATTGAACCAAACATGTTGAAATGAATGTGACTTTTACTTGTCATTGTGATGTTTATTCTTACAATCTATTTCACTAATCAAATAATCTCAAAGAATATGATTCATTAGGAAAATAATGAAAACTACCAAGTGTTAATGTGAAGGGCTAAGAGGCTTAGTAGAAATACCAGTTCAACTGAGTATCTATTGTTTCTTCTAGGTAAAAAGTCTTTTATTGATATTTGTTTACTTATCATCCTGCACTGCCAAAGAGGAAAGCTTATTTTAATAAGTAATACTTGAAGAAATGAAAGTGTGAATGTCTACCAAATCTTATGTTTGAGCAAAACAATCCCACACTCTAGTTAGAGGCTAGGGTTTGAGGAATGCTTCTTCTGTAATCATATGCTAGCTATATGGATATATCTATATCTAGATAACTAGATATAGATATAAATGTTCTGAAGAAGAGAAGTAGAAAAGATGTCATTTTTATCTTGGCTAAAGTTTCTTTTTAATGAAGTAAAAAGAAAAAAATACAACCAAAATGGGTTTTAGGTTAATAGCTTGTTAAAAATATAAATTAAAAATTTATACGTCTTCTAAGGCTTTAATTTAGGAAAAAAAGGTATTTTTAATCACTCATTTATTTCTCCTGCAACAGATGTTTTACTTGTGTTCTTCATTTAAAAACATAGCATGTATTCTGAATTAGTTATTCTATGATACTATAATTTGCAATGGGATTTGAATAAATTGAAGTAGAAATAATCCACTGAAGACAATTCATTTTTTAAAAAAAGTCTTTACCTTGAAATTTCATAAGAAATGGGAAAAATCTTGGTAGGGTGTTTCCTGATTGCAAACTTAAAGGTAAAGAATCATGAAAAACAACATTTCACATGCCTTATTAGGAGCCTCATTTAGAATTGCTTGTAGCTAGTGTGGTTTTTTTCTCTGTATAATTTTTCTGGCTAATGTAGCAATAATACTATTTTAAAAGTTTGAAGACAGAACAAAGGGAGAAATAAGTGACATATCAAGGATCAAAAAATAATACAATAGCAGCAGTAGGGGTAATATTTATTCCAAATCTTGTTCTGTTTCATAGCTTACAGAGAAGAAATATTTTTCATCAGAATTTTTAAAATTTTTATCTATTTTCATTTGCATGATCTTTATACCTCAATCTCAAATTGAAAAAAAATAGTTTTCCTTCAGTATTTTCACATTAATAGAAACAGGGTAATCAAACAGAGATGCATCTTAAAGTAACATCAATCAAAATCGGTAAGAAAGTATATGTAATTATTTATTTAACTAGTATCAACCATTCTAGAACTGTAGAACTTGTACTACAGCAGAAATGAGGGCAAAGGAAAAAAGGAAAATTAGGAGTCACTTGGACAGTAGAAATAACTGAAACCCTGGCAATGGATCAGTTCTTCAAGTGTGGGTGTATAGTTAGAGATGAGAAAAGGACAAACGACAGAACATTTTGGTAGAAATTTTAGGAAGTAAAAGGGATTGAAAAGCCAGAAGGTCATAATGTATGGTAGAAAAACTGGATTTGGAGTCAGAATATCAGGGTTTAAATCCTGACTGCTTTACTCATTACCCCGTGACTTAGGCTAAGTGACAACTTCACTCAATTTTTCCCTCTCCAAAATGAAGAGGCTGAACTAAATCAGAAGTGGCAAACTCAGGGCCTTGAGGGCATATGTGGTCTTCTAGGTTCTCAAATGTGACCCTTTGACTGAACCCGAACTTCACAGAACAAATCTTAATATGAAGATTAAATTAAATTGAATAGAAAAAAGGCTCATAGACTAAAAAGAGTCGGATCCCTTGTCAAGAGCATCAATTTGGCCACAAGAAAGTTGCTTCCTTACTCAGTGGGCCAATCCAACTACCAGTGTCTTGAGAAAAGTTTCACCTGACCAAGGAAAGGAGTATTAGAAATTAATTTTCCTCAAGAATACTGAATATGTGCTGCTTCATATGGAATTTTAATTCTGGTAGAACTTTCTTGGTAAAACTAGAGCAAAAGTAGGAGACAGAGAAGGACAAGGGGAAGGAGGAGGCGAAATTAGAGGAAGAGGAAAAAGGAGAATGAGAAGGAAGAAAAAGGAAGAGGAGGAGGAGGAGGAGGAGGAAGAAGAAGAAGAAGAAGGAGAAGAAGGAGAAGAAGGAGAAGAAGGAGAAGAAGGAGGAGGAGAAGAAGAAGAAGAAGAAGAAGAAGAAGAAGAAGAAGAAGAAGGAGGAGAAGAAGAAGAAGGAGAAGAAGGAGGAGGAGGAGGAGAAGAAGGAGGAGGAGGAGGAGGAGGAAGAGGAGGAGAAGGAGGAGAAGGAGGAGGAGAAGGAGAAGGTGAAAAAGAAGAGGAAGAGACCAAGGAGGATGAGGAGGAAGAGGAGGAGATGAAAGACAATTTTAGAACAAAATCTTAATGTAATCTCAAACAAGAAATACATTAGACCTCTTGCTTACCCCTTTAGACTTTCAATTTTGTAGCTTAGATGAATGCTTATTCATGAGAAATCTTTAGCAGGTGTTCAGTCTACTGTGTGGCCCTGGGTTTTGTGCCCATCATGTTGATCACATCACCATCTGTTCAGTCCCTTTCTTGCAGCTTACAGGAACTCTGTAAAACTCTGTCAAAACTCTGAGATCATTTTATTTTCACTTAACACATACCATCATTTATTGACACGAAAGGTACCATGGATCTCAGGTGCCCTGCAACCCTGCACAATGAAACTCAGGGATTCTGCTTACTGGCACCACCTACTATTTATTTTTCTTGCTACCCTCATCTCTTCCCTCTGAATTGAGTTCATTATCACTCTGACTAGCAAAACCATTTCCCTTTTCTCCCTTGCTCTGCTCCCTGTGAATACTACCCACAAGCCTTCTAAAAGGGTTTATTACAACAAACTACACATGTGGGTGAGGGGTAGGAAAAACACACAAAAAAGGGAAGCCTAAGTTTACAATGATTTTAAAGAATAAATCCTTAGTCTTACATACCAACTATAGAAACACTCTACTTACATTTCTTTTCCTTCCTGAGTTCTAGTTTCTCAATTGATGGATTTGGTTTGGCAAAGTTGATGATATCTCAGCCTTCCAGAATTTACTCAGCATTTAGCCCTCATTCCTCTGCATTCCTTTGGAAGTCCAGGGAAAACTATGGATATCTTCTTAGAAATAATTTTTAAATAATGTTTCTATGGGGGGTGGAGCCAAGGTGGCAGAGTAGAAAGATGCACATACTCTAGCTCTTACCCTACAGACTATAAAATACCTGTAAAGATAGACTCTCAACAAATTCTAGAGCAGCAGAAGTCATAGAACGACAGAGTGGAGATTTCCAGCCCAGGGTGACCTGGAAGGCCAACAGGGTGCTAAAAGGAGCAGGGCCAGAGCAAGCCTTGGGGGCAGAATCCCCAGCTGTAGCAGCAGTAGGTCTCACATCCTGAAACCCACAGGTGCCAAAGGCAGCTTCAAAGGTCAGTGAGAGAGCTTTTTTACCTCTGTGACAAGGGAGCAGGGAGAACCCTTAGACATGGCTCCAGGTGGCAGCAGCAAAAGGCAGCAGTGATGGCCAAGTAGGTAGATGCTAGGTTTCATTGTTGGATAAAGGCCCTGGGGGAATTGAGCAGCTGATTGGAACCTCAGCCCTGAGTGGCTGCCCCTCCCCAGCCTACAGCCCTTGGAGGAATTGAGCAGCTGATTTGAATCTTAGTCACCAGTCAGGCCAATGATTAAACTTCTATCCCTTGATTGTACCACGTTGGAGGAACTGAGAACTTACAGGTCCACAGAGTATACCCTATTCTTGACAAAGGACCCAAAAGTCAAGTAACTGGTTGGGAAATGCCCACAAAAGGGAAAAAAATTAGACTATAGAAGGTTACTTTCTTGGCGAACAGATATTCTCTCCCATCCTTTCAGATGAGGAAGAACAATGTTTACGATCAGGGGAAGACATACAAGTCAAGGCTTCTGCATCCAAAACATCCAAAATAAATATGCAATGGTCCAAGGCCATGGAAGAGCTCAAAAAGGATTCTAAAAATCAAGTAAGAGAGGTTCAGGAAAAATTGGGAAGTGAAATGAGAGCAATGCAAGAAAATCATGAAAAGCTAGTCAACACTTGCTAAAGGAGACCCAAAAAATGTTGAAGAAAATAATACCTCTAAAAATAGGCTAACTCAATGGGCAAAAGAGGTTCAAAAAGCCAACGAGGAGAAGAATGCTTTAAAAAGCAGTCAAAAGGAAAAGGAGGTTCAAAAGCTCACTGAAGAAAATAGTTCTTTCAAAATTAGAATGGAACAGATGGAAGTTAATGATTTTATGAGAAACCAAGAAATTACAAAACAAAATGAAAAGAATGAAAAAATGAAAGATGTGAAATATCTCATTGGAAAAACAATTGACCTGGAAAATAGATCCAGGAGAGATAACTGAAAAATTATGGGACTACCTGAAAGCCATGGTCAAAACAAGAGCCTAGATAACATCTTTCATGAAATTATCAAGGAAAACTGCCCTGATATTCTAGAACCAGGGGGCAAAATAAATATTGAAAGAATCCACAGATCACTTCCTGAAAGAGATCCAAAAAGAGAAACTCCTGTGACTATTGTAGACAAATTCCAGAGTTCCCAGGTCAAGGAAAAAATATTACAAGCAGCTAGAAAGAAAAAATGTGAGTGTTGTGAAAATACAATCAGGATAACACAAGACCTAACAGCTTCTACACTAAGAGATTGAAGGGCCAGAATATGATATTGCAGAAGTCAAAGGAACTAGGATTAAAACCAAGAACCACCTACCCAGCAAAACTGAGTGTAATATTGCAGGGGGAAAATGGTCATTCAATGAAATAGAGGACTTTCAAGTATTTTTGATGAAAAGACCAGAGCTGAAAAGAAAATTTGACTTTCAAACAAAAGAATGAAGAAAAGAATGAAAAGGTAAACAGGAAAAAGAAATCACAAGGGACATACTAAAGTTGAACTGTTTATATTCCTACATGGAAAGATAATATTTGTTACTCTTGAAACTTTTCTCAGTATCTGGGTAGTTGGAGGGATTACACATACACACACACACACACAACACAGGGTGAATTGAATAGGAAGGGATCATATCAAGAAAAATAAAATTAAGGGGTGAAAGAGGAATAGATTAGGAGGGGAAAGGGAGAAATGGAATGGGGCAAATTATCTCTCATAGAAGAGGCAAGGAAAAGCTTTTCCAATGCAGGGGAAAAGCGGGGAGGTAAGAGGGAAAAAGTGAAGCTTACTCTCATCACATCTGGCTCAAGGAAGGAACAACATGCACACTCAATTTGGTATGAAACCTATCTTACACTACAGGAAAGTAGGGAAGAAGGGGATAAGCAGGATGGGGGGAATGATGGAAGGGAGAGCAAATGGGAAGAGGGAGCAATTGGAAGTAAACACTCTCAGGAAGGGACAAGGTCAAAAGAGAGAATAGAAGAAATGGGGAGCAGGATAGGATGGAGGGAAATATAGTGAGTCTTACACAACATGACTATTATGGAAGCCATTTGCAAAACTACACATTTATGGTGCATGTTGAATTGCTTGCCTCCTCAATGGTGATGGATGGGGAGGGAGGAAGGAAGAGAAGTTGAAACTCAAAGTTTTAGGAATAAATGGTGAAAAAATTTTACATACAACTAGAAAATAAGAAATACAGGTAAAAGGGGCTAGAAATTTATGTTGCCCTAAAGGACAAGACATAAGATGGGGATAAAGAAAGGGAGGGGTGTTAGAAGGGAGGGTACATTGGTGGAAGGAGCAATCAGAATGCAAGGTGTTTTAGGGTAGGAGGAGGGGAGAAAATTTGGAACTCAAAATCTTGTGGAAATGAATGTTGAAAACTTAAAATAAATTAATTAATTAATAAAAGTAAATGATGTTTTTAAATACTTGAAATAGACATTAAAAACGTTTTTAAATAGTTGAAATAAAACACATTGTAAAGGAAACCATTTATACTGAAATGTTTCTTTTAAAAAAACACAAGTTCATTAGTGCCATGCTAAGAATCTCTGCAAAGCACCTCCAGAAATCTCATTTGGTCTTCACTCCCAGATGAAAAAGACCATGGATTTAAAACCCTGGAATTTCTTCCTCTTTTGCCTCTTCTGGTTGGATGAAACAAAACTCAATTCTGCATGCAGGTTTTTTCTTTTCTGTAACCAAACAGGGATTTAAATTACCAATAGGAATTGGTAATTTAGATGGGAACCAGACTATGAAAATCAAATAATTTAGAGGTAGAAGAAATTTTAAGAATGCTTTGAAAAGCAGAATTAGCCAAATGGAAAAGGAGGTTCAAAAGCTCACTGAAGAAAATAGTTCTTTCAAAATTAGAATGGAACAGATGGAGGCTAATGACTTTGTGGGAAACTAAGAGGTCACAAAACAAAACCAAAGGAATGAAAAAATGGAAGATAATGTGAAATATCTCATTGGAAAAACAACTGAACTGGAAAATAGATCCAGGAGAGACAATTTAAAAATTATGGGACTACCTGAAAGCCATGATCAAATAAAGAGCCTGGACATCATCTTCCATGAAATTATCAAGGAAAACTGCCCTGAGATTCTAGAACCAGAAGGCAAAATAAATATTCAAGGAATCCACCAACCACCTCCTGAAAGAGATCCAAAAAGAGAAACTCCTAGGAACACTGTGGCCAAATTCCAGAGTTCCCAGGTCAAGGAGAAAATATTGCAAGCAGCTAGAAAGAAACAATTCAAGTATTGTGGAAATACAATCAGGATAACAGAAGATCTAGCAGCTTCTACGTTAAGGGATCAAAGGGCATGGAACAGGATATTCCAGAAGTCAAAGGAACTAGGACTAAAACCAAGAATCACCTACCCAGCAAAACTGAGTATAATACTTCAGGGGAAAAAATGGTCTTTCAATGAAATTGGGGACTTTCAAGCATTCTTGATGAAAAGACCAGAGCTGAAAAGAAAATTTGACTTTCAAACACAAGAATGAAGAGAAGCATGAAAAGGTAAACAGCAAAGAGAAGTCATAAGGGACTTACTAAAGTTGAACTGTTTACATTGCTACATGGAAATACAATATTTGTAACTCTTGAAACTTTTCAGTATCTGCATAGTGGGTGGAATTACATACACACACACACACACACTCACACACAGAGACAGAGAGCACAGAGTGAATTGAATAGGATGGGATCATATCTTTAAAAAATGAAATTAAGTGGGGAGAGAGAAATATATTGGAAGGAAAAAGGCAAAAATGGAATGGGGCAAATTATCTCTCATAAAAGAGGCAAGCATAAGACTTTTTAGTGGAGGGAAAAAGAGAGGAGGTGACAGAAAAACATGAAGTTTACTCTCATCACATTCCACTAAAGGAAGGAATAAAATGCACAGTCATTTTGGTATGAAAACCTATCTTACAATATAGGAAAGTGAGGGAGAAGGGGATAAGCAGGGTGGGAGGGATGATGGAAGGGAGCGCAATGGGAGGAGGGAGCAATTTGAAGTCAACACTCTTGGGGAGGGACAGGATCAAAAGAGAGAATAGAAGCAATGGGGGGCAGGACAGGATGGAGGGAAATACAGTTAGTCTTACACAACATGACTATTATGGAAGTCATTTGCAAAACTACACAGATATGGCCTATATTGAATTGCCTGCCCTCCAAAGGGAATGGGTGGGGAGGGAGGGATGAAGAGAAGTTGGAACTCAAAGTTTTAGGAACAACTGTTGAGTATTGTTCTTGCATACAACTAGGAAATAAGAAATACAGGTAAAGGGGTATAGAAAGTTATCTGGCCCTACAGGAGAAAAGAGAAGATGGAGACAAGGGAAGGGATGGATGATAGAAGAGAGGGCGGATTGGAGATAGGGGCAATTAGAATGCTCGGTGTTTTGGGGTTGGGGGAGGGGACAAATGGGGAGAAAATTTGGAACCCCAAGTTTTGTGAAAATGAATGTTAAAAGTTAAATAAATTAATTAAAAAATTTAGATATGATCTTGTACAACTCCCTCTCATGTTATAAATGAGGAAACAGAGACCCAGATAAATGATTTTCCCATAGTTATCTGATCAATAAGTAGCAGGGTTAGAATTTCATTGTAGGTCTTCTTACACCAAATTCAGTTTTTTTTTTAAAAAAAAGTTCTCAATTGCACTGCATTATCTCTCTGTCACTTGCAAATATGTCATAAGGCTACTCAGTATAGTCTCCATCATAAAGTGAAATGGTCTTATAGCTCCTGAATCCCTAACACGGCTTCTATTTCAGTATCAAACAAGATGACCATGACTACTCTGTCTCTCCTCATCATAGTGGAGAGAATGGGATATGCTAGTTACTCTTGAGAAATGGATAGAAAAAAACTCATAACAGTATTAGTGGTTATGTTTGGGCATCTTGGCACATGTTTCTTTCTACCATCCTGACTTTCTCTGCACAGGAACTGAATGATCACCAAAATCCCAGGTGGGTCTTGAGAGTGTTACCTATCAGACTGGCAAGCAAACAGAATACCACAGCTCAGAACAGTTTCCATTTTCCTTCCATTTCTCACAGGCTAATACTTTCTCTTCTCCAACTCCATATCTCCTTTCTGTGACTTCTACCAGCACTTTAAAAATTTTCCCCAAATGAGAGACTCCTCATACTCTAAATTAATGCATAATCTTCTAGAGTGTATTGTTCCAAAGAGAAAATATAATCTATGCCCAATCCCTTATGCAAAATTAGGGTTCAAATATCTTGGGGATAGAGGTAGCATTCATAACTGGCTATTGATGGGCATAACACATGAAATGCTCCTGCCTCAGTACATTAACTTTGGTGTTTATGTTACTTCCCTGACTTTGCTGGATTCCCTTGGTTAAACCTATGTTGCTTACAGAATGCATTTGCCTCCAACAGTGAAAATGTACTCTAGTTATGATCCTTTACCCCTATTAACCTACTCTTATCATTCTCATGTCTCCTCTCATTGAACGACCTCAGAGTATGTATTTCCCTGGGGCCAAGAGACATTAGATTGTTATCCCAGCTCTGATCCTAATGGTTCCAACCATTTCATTACTCTCTGAATGTGACTTTTGCTTTTTCTTGTTCCAGATCAGTGATTCACTAGATCCCAAGCTCCCACAACATTCGTTAACAACAGAAGAGTTCTCCATCTATTGTGGCAGAATCCGTTGCTATAACTTACAAATGGAATTATCTGCTTCCAGCAGTTCGCTTTGGCATTCAACTGTATTTACAAGAGGAAATCAATAGGCAAGGTGGATTTCAGAAAAAGTCTTGTTATCATTTTTTAATATAGCACTGATATTGATCTATTAATTTAAGATCACTGAATAATCAATTTATATATCAAATTTCATTAGCCTTGATTCTGTGATAAAGAATAACAGAATCTCTACCAGATTTTAATGCAATATCAATCTAGTTATGTATACCATACTCTGAATTTTATCTTCTACATCTGACTCCTTTCACTGAGTTTGAACTTGATGGAAAAAAAAAAATTCTCTAATTCAATTAGTTGTAAGGCTTGCAGTAGAAAAGAGAAGTACACAACTAATGTAATGGCCAAGACACAATGTTAAAAAAAATACTGAAAACACTTGACTCATTTTATAAATTTTCAGTTTCATTTCTATTAGAAATATTTTTTAAACTTAATTAGGTAGTTAATTTTTTGTTCTTTTCTTTTTAACTGTGTAGACCAGCAAGGACAAAAAGGTTTATTCTGACATAGTACTATAGCATCTGAGAAATAATAATTTGATGAATTTAATTTCTCTTATTTTACAATTGCTAAGGAAGAAAGAACAAAATGAATATTGTTGTTATTTCATAGCTTGATTGTTTTTATATCACAACCTTTGTTTGCTGCAGTTTACTCATTCATAAAATGGGGATAACAAGAGTCTACCTTGCAGAGTTTTGAGGATCACATGACATAATATCTTTAAAGTACTTAGCACAGGGCTTGGTATATCGTGGGCACTATATAAATGCTTATTCCCTTCCCCTTCCTTTCCTTTCTATTCCCTACCCCAGCATTAGATAAATATCCATAATTTCTCAGTACTCACAATGCTAGCTTTTTTCTCCTTCCTTCTACTAATGATGGACATTTCTCTTTATCATTTTTTCTAAAAGTAGTGATTACTGTTCTATCAAATTGTTGTTTTTCCTTCTCCGATTAAATATCACAGAATCTCAAAGTATCTGAATTTTCAGGTACTGTGGAGATTATCTAAACTATCTATCCTTCCTCATTCTGTATACAAGGAAACTGAGGCACTGACAATTGGAGTTTTTGGTGTCGTGCCACAATAGAGAGAAAAAACTTCATCATTCAACATTATTCAACCAAAGCAACTAAGAATATGATTTTTTTAAAAAGCTACTATTATGTTGAAAGCATTTTTCTAATTCAGGATAATTAGAAGAATTTTCCTGATATACATCCAATAATTAAGTATTTTAATCAATAAAATGTGAAAGAGATGAAGACTAAAAGTAAGTGAAGAAAAAATAGATATGACTGCTTAAGACAAATCAGGCAAACCAGCCAAAAGGTCAAACAATTGTTACCAGGGCCAATTAGTCCTTTACTTAAAGTTTCTTTTTTGGGGTGATCACAACTTGTTTTTCCAGCTTACAAATGTCTTCTGAAATAGGCCCAAGTGGAGCATTTCTGCTAGCTTTGTTTTAGTTTCTTCCATTTATATTTATTCAGTTTCTTTCCTTGTATAGGGTATGCCTATAGATGCAAAATACCACTTTGAATGTTTTCAGAGGTATCCGAAAATTTCATTTTTTTAACAATGTAAATAGTTGTCCCTTTAAGAAAAAAGAGTAGCATATTTCTCTTACTTATGTCAATATTATGTTTAAGCAGCCCTCAAAAGGGGCAGGTAATGTAGTCAAAGACATGTGAAATATGATAGTGACCAGAGAATGAATGCAAGAATATTTATTAAGTTCTTACTGTAATATAGGCCAGGCACAAAAACAAATGCAAGGAAACAAGATAGTCCTGAAACTCAAGTTCTTACATTCTAATAGGGGAAGACAAATGCTTACTAGGAGAGGGGAGTGGTAGAAAGTACAGGAAGTGACTGAATCCTGGTTCTAGACAATATAAGGTATGAGAGCTCAACTTTCAGAATCAGACATCACAGGATGAGACTCTAAGATTATGATGGGAGGGGGATGAGTAGAATAAGAAGGATAGCTGGAATGCAGGTAATATGTTACTGGAAGAGCACAATAGGGCTTCATTCCAGAAAGTATGAATTTTTTTCACTCTTTGACAGAAACAAACATATTTATCAACAATATGTGTAAAAAATAAAGTAGATCGTTTCTTTAATATGATCCATGATTTCATTAGTCTGGTTGGACCCTCCTGTAATGTAGACCTCAGTATAGACAGCTCTATGACTTAGTAGAGAGTCTTCATGAATTGCCAAAGCCATAGTGGCATCTGGTGGGCAATCTTGTTTGATGGTGTATCTTTGAATTAAGTTAAGCTTCAACAACAGATAACATCCATGTGCTATAGTCCTACCAGAGCCTATATGTCACTGATATATACTTTAAGAACCCAAGATAAGCTTCAAGTAATGATGAAACCAGAGAATAGAATTTCAGTTGAAGAAAAAAATTAAATTGGAAGAAAACATTTATTAAGTTCCTATGGACCATACACTGTGCTGTTATTTATAAGTATCAATCATCTCATTTATTCTTTGTAACAACCCTGTGAGGTAGGTATTATTAAATCACCACTTTATGGATGAGAAAATTGAGTCAAACATTAGTTAAAACACTTGCCAAGGTAGTTATTCCCCAACTGATAAATGATTAAAGGATATGAACAGGCAGTTTTCAGATGAAGAAATTAAAGCTATCTATAGTCATATGAAAAAGTGCTCTAAAACACTATTGATTAGAGAAATACAAATTAAAACACTCTGAGGCACCATCTCATACATATCTGATTGGCTAATGTGACAGAAAAGGAAAATGATAAATGTTGGAGAAGATGTGGGAAAATTGGAAAAGTAATGCATTGTTGGTAGAGTTGTAAACTGATCCAACTCTTCTGGAGAGCAATTTGGAAGTATGCCCAAAGGGCTATAAAACTTTTCATGCTCTTTAATCCAACAATACTACTATTAATCTGTATCCTAAAGACAATGGAAAAGGACCCACATGTACAAAAATATTTATAGCAGCTCTTTTGGTGGTGGAAAAGAATTGGAAATTGAGGGGATGCCCATCAACTAAGGAATGGCTGAACAAGTTGTGGTATATGAATGTAATGGAACACTATTTTGCTATAAGGAATGATGAGCAGGCAGATTTCAGAAAAAAAAAAACTGACTTGTGTGAACTGATGCTTAGTGAAGTGAGCAGAACCTAGAGAATATTGTACAAAAATGTAGCATCACTGAGTGATGATCAACTATGATAGACTTAGCTCTTCTCGGCAATACAGCGATCTAAAACAATTCTAAAAGACTCATGATATAAAATGCTATCCACATCCAGAGAAAGAACTATGGAGTCTGAATGGAAATTGAAGCATTATTTTCACTTTCTGTTGTTTTTATTCCTTTTTTTATCATGGTTTTTCCTTTTTGCTGATTTTTCTTTTACAGCATGACTAATGTGGAAATATTATCCTGGGCAATCTTCACTCATCCTGATGAATATCTGGTCACTGGACCGAGATGGCTCTGGAGGAGAAAGTGAGGCTGGTGACCTTGCACAGCCCTCCTTCACTCAAGTCAAAGTCAATTGCAAGTCATATCATCATCTCCCTGATGTAAAGTCCTTTTCGAGAACAAAGGAAAAACGCAATAACAAATGACGATATAGAAATAAGTTTAATATAATTGTACCTGCATAACATATATCAGATTGCTTGCAATTTTGAGGAGAGAGGGGAGAAAGGTGTGGGAAAAAATTGGAATTCAAAATCTTATAAAAATAAATGTTGAAAACTATCTTTATATGTAATTAGAAAAAAAGAAAATACTATTAAATGGGTAAAAATGAAAGATAAAATACTTGCCAAGGATAACATAAATTTCTGAGATCAAATTTGACCTCAAGTTTTCCTGACTCCAGGTCCCATATTCTATCCACTATGCTACCTGACTGCCTCTAAATAATTAAGTAAATAAAGCCTTGAAAGTTCTGTGAATAAAATATTCAAAGTCATAATGATTCATATTGAAATACAGAGGAATAGACAAGGACCTCACCAAAAATGTGTATTACAACTAGGTACATCTTGGATTCACACTATGAAGGTTAATTTCTATACTAGGAAATTGAAATGGAGAACTGAAAAGACTAGTTTAACTATTTGGGTTTGAAATTTTAACACCAGACTTGGAGTCAATCAATTATCAAGCATCTATTAAGACTAAGAATATCACGAAATGCTTCCAGCAGAAAGTGGTGCCTGGGCTAAGTCTTAAAGAGAGAGAACTTGAGATGGTAAAAAAGAGAATGTATTATGTCATATGACACCAAGATTGGAAATGGAATGTTGAATGTGAAGAAAAGAGAGAAAGATAGTTTCGTTGGATCAGAAAGTGCGAGAGGAGAAGCAATGTGCAATGATGTTTGAATGATAGCATGGACCTTGTTTTTGTATGACTTGATAAGTTAAACAGAGGAATTGGTATTTTATCCTAGGGAGAATTGGATTCCAGTGGACCTCTGTTTGTATCTCACATGAGATACATACTAACTCTGAAACTATGGGGACACATAGCCTATCAGAACCTCATTTTTTCTCATCTGTAAAATGAGAATAATGATAGCACCAACCTCACTGTGTTCTTATAAGGATCAAATATGATAATACATATAAAGAGTTTTGCATATCTTAAAGCACTGTATAAATGTGAGCTACTATTCAAGTTTAGTATCTGAAGGATAACAACCTTCAAATCCAAAATTAGACTTAATAAAGCATGAAATTTTTTGTTCACTCAAAAATGTCTTCAAAAGTATCACCTAATTTGTAAGAGCAGGACAAAAATTCCCAGTGGTAACCACCTTTCAATTTATTTAGCTTTAGACTTGAAGAGAGTCCTCAGTAAACCATGTACCTAGGAGAAATGTCATGAGTAACATTGCATAGGGCTCTCTCTAAACTCACTGTTGTCAGATATCATGAGTTTAATCAACTTGAGAGTAGGAAGTATGCCATTTCAGCAGATGAGTATTAAGGTGGAATGCAAAAATATTATGGAGAGTGTATATTTCATTAGGATCACTGAGACTTGGAGTCCCTGTTGAAGCCAGGCTCCCTTCAATTTTCTTTCTCATCCTATAACAACTAAGGGATTACACCATCCATAGTGCTCTATACTTGTCTTACCTATCCCCAAATCTTATACATTATCAAAGGAAGGAAATATGTTGTATCAAAAGTTAAGTCAAAGAAGGAAAATCAAACAATTAACCTATAAATTCCATTCTCTTTAGATTTCCACAGAAACAACAATTAAAAAGGCGGTAGCAGAGAGTTGTTTCCAAGGCACAGATTTTTATACAAATGCATAGCATTTTATAAGTTTCAATTTTCCTAAATGCCAATCAACATTTCACCTTTTAAAGTGTCCAAATCAAACATATTTCAGAGTGGAGAGGGCTTTGGGGACCAGGTCATTTCTATTTTTAACAATGGTTTGACATCATTTCTATGTGTGCCACTCTGATGTTTTTATCTTTTAATTTGAAGAGTTATAAGTAACAACTTTCAAAACTTGAAACGCTGAGTACTTCACAATATTATTTCTATGCAAAATAACACTGTCAAAATTCATTAACAAGTGGCAAAGTTAAAGGAATGATGGATTTTTCTGTACCTAACAGGTACAACCAATGTCACTCCTATTCAGTAAACTCCACTGGCTCCCTATCACCTTCAGGATCAAATAAAAAATCCTCCATTCAAAACCCTTCATAACATACCTACTCCACATTTCCAGTCTTTTTATGCCTTATACCTCCTCCTTCCAAATACTTATCAATCCAGTGTCTCTGACCTCCTTGTTGTTCCTCAACCAAGACACTCCATATTTTGACTCCCAACATTTTCAATGATATTCTCCCATTCCTGGAATTCTCTCTCTCATCATTTCTGCCTCCTGTGTTCCTTGTTTCCTTCAAGTCCCAGCTAAAATCTCACCTTCTATAGGAAGACTTTCCAAATCACTTTTAGATCTCATACATCCCCTCAGTTATTTTCCATTTATCATGTATAAAGCACATTTATACATAATCCATTCCCTTTATCAGATTGCTTGCTTCTGGGGGTCTAGGTCTATAATTTGCCTTCCTCTATATCTCCAGCACTTAGCATAGTGCCTGTCATATAGGATATATAGATAGATATATAGGATATATATATAGTCATATAGTATTTAGGGACTGAGCTGGCTAGCCTGGTCTCTGTAAAGTACCCACAGCCTGTTGGTTTAGTGAAAAAAAAAGATCTGGTCACAAGAGAAGAATGACAGACAAGTGATCATCTAATATGAAGAAGACAGACATCCCATATGCTCTATTGAAAATCTCCAGAAATTAAGATAAAGCAATGAAAGGTTTCAGCACATTGGGTTAAACTTATGGAAAGCCATCCACAAGAGTTGCCTGTATTGAGCAGGTATGGATTACTGGAAAAAATACCCGCATCACTGAGATCACAGATGAATAAGTATACTAGAGAACATTCAGCCACCAAGTACTTTCAATAGTATTGCTCTACATGCACATCTGTTTGTGATATCACTGACACAAGACATACAGTGTTATGTCAAGTAGTTTGTAAAGAAGTGTTTAAAATAAGGTAAAAGGTTATTCAGTGATATATACTTGGGAGATCATCTAGGCTATTTTCATGTCCTTGCGCAGAAATCTACATCAATCATTATCATCATCGTTAGCATATATCACTTAAACTGTGCAAAGCACTTTGTAAATATCATCTCATGAAATTTACTCATGAGAATCCAGGGGAGAAGATTATGTTATTCTCATTTTACAAATGAGTAAACTGAGACTGACAGAAGTTATGTGAATTGCATAGGATACAATATCTAAGCCAGGATTTGAACTGAAGACTTGTTGACACCAGGTCCACTGCTCCGTGCACTGTGGTGCCACATAGCTGCCTATATGCCTTCCCTCATATGTCTTCTTTGACAGGGTATTTTTTTTTCTTTTTTATCTAGTTTGAATATAGATAGATTTTACCATACTTACCAATAATTGTTTTTACTTTAGCAGTTAGGGAGTACAGTGCATAGAACTATGGATCCAGACATTTATTAGTTATGTGATACTGGGTAAAGAATATGTAAGCTCTGTCTGCCTTGGTTTCCTCGCTGGTAATTCCCATGGTTATTGTGAGGATAAAATTAAATAACATATGGAAAGTACTTTGCAAATCATAAAACCTTATAGCAATTCTATTTCTGTTGTGATCAATTCCCATGAAATTCCTCCCAGAATCAGTAGGGCAGAAATAAAACTTGTGTTTCCAGGCACATCACTCAACTTAAGGAGTGTAACTACATCTGTTTAATAGTGAGCCAAAAAACAATAGGTGTATATATATGTATATGTGTGCATGTATGTGTGCATGCGATGTATACATGTATGTGTGCACACAATACATATATACCTATGTTTGTATGCATACAAATATATTTTATATTACAATATTACATATTGCTGTCATAAAAAGGCAACTAAGTTGCCCAAAGGGTGGAGAGCCACACCTGGAATCAGGAAGACCTAAATTCAAAGGCCTCAGACATGTTCTTGCTGTTATGACTTTGGACAAATAAGTCACTTGACCACTGTCTGTCTCAGTTTCCTCAACTTTGAAAGAGGGATAGCAATAGCACCTCCCTCCCAGGGTTGTTTTCAGTGCTGAAGCAATGTAGTATTTGTGAAGTGCTTGGCATGGTGGCTGCTAATTGGTAGGCACTATTATCATCATTGTCATCAAATAATCCTGATAATAGTTTTCTTCTGAGAAAGAACTCCTGACAAAACAAGTGGCAGTAGCAAAAATGAGGTGACCAATTCTGAATCACTCAAATTTGTACATAGACATTAACCACATGAACACTGTCTTGGTCAATTTCATGTCACAATCATATCACAAAGGTATTATAACCAAGCCCCAATGTACAATCATAAAACTGTGTTATAAAATAAATTACGTAACTGTCCATTTATAGTATCTGGAATATTGTTCCCAAGGAATCAACTCTGTCTATAACATCAGAACTATTGATTCTTTAGAACAAGTTGATGACATTATACAATGGATAGAGAACTGGCCTTGGAACCAGGAAGATATGGATTTGAATTCAGACTCTAATCATTAAACTTCTTGTTTCTCTTAGCAGCTCTCTAAGACTGTAAGTCATAGAGATGTGACCTGTATTGGTAGGAGAAATTTCCTTACCCAAGTATTCTCCACATGGATGAAATCATAGGTCCTTTTCCTATACCTATCTTATTGCTGTACACAAGTTGAATTTTTAGTGAATGACGTCACTAATGGCTATAAAATATTCTGAGCTTGATTGCTTGGAGACAGTGAGAGCTTCAAATATTAAAAAAAAATATCAAAATGTGGTCCAAAAGATAAATCCTCTTACTGAATTGAAATGCTTTCATTTGGTTTACTCTCTTCTATCTTTTACTCTTGCAAAAGTATTTTCCAATCTTGAAGGAACCATGCAGGCAAACATCTGACCATCCCTGTCAGAAGTTAACATGGAAATCATGGTAGTTCATCAAACCTATACTGAGGATGGTCTTGATAAATCTAGTCCCTAGGCTATCTAGCTTTTTATCATTTCAAGTTAACTTCTGTTTTATCTTCTCTATAACCCTATGGGCTAACTCCTCCTGGAATTCCCCAGGAGACTGGAGGTAGTGTGTGCAGAAGATACTATTACTGTCTTCTTCAGGAATGTAACTTTAGGACTTTGAAATCTTTCCATCCTGAGACCAGGATGTTAACATCTCCCTCCCTCCCTCCCTTCCTCCCTCCCTCCCTCCGTCTCTCTCTCTTTCTCCCTCCCTCCGTGTCTCTCTCTCTCCCTCTCTCTCTCTCTCTCTCTCTCTCTCTCTCTCTCTCTCTCTCTCTCTCTCTCGCTCTCTCTCTCTCTCTCGCTCTCTCTCTCTCCCTCCCTCCCTCCCTCCCTCCCTCCCTCCCTCCCTCCTATTTCTTTCCTATTTGTATCTCCAGCACTTAGCACTGGGCTTGGTACAAAGTAAGTACTTAATAAATGCTTTTTCACTCATTGTTTCAATCATCATCATATCTTCAGTTGTGCAATGAACTTAGAAATGTCATCTAATTTGATCACTTCAACAAACTTTTTGAGAGGTAGCTTAGTCATAATAATAGAGGCATGACTTTATAATCAGAAGAACTTGGACTCAGGTCCTACCTTTGAGGCATACCAGTTGTGTGACTTTGAACTAGTCAATTAACTTCTCTTCCCCATTAGAAGTAGATTATAGGTTGCAAATGTAACTCTATTTTATATGAATGTCACTGATGTGCATTGAGAGAGGTTTTACCCTAGAGATTTCTCACCTAGGTGGAACCATAGGTCTCAACCAAAACACAAAAGCAAAAAATGAAAGCAGATCTGTAAGATAAATATAATAGATAATATTATTAACCCACTTTATAGATAAGGAAATTTAGGCTAATAGAATAATCTCAACGACTCTACCATAGTCTCCCAATAAGTAAATGTTATCTCTCTTGTCTGCCTCCAAGTCTAGTGCTCTTTCTCCTTTACCATACTTTTTCTGAAGATCAGATCATGCAAAGTTAGGTGACAGGCAGATACCCAACATCAGTCCTGCTTCAAAATGTGATACTAGGTAGAATCCTCTCAACTCCCCCACCTATCATCTTCCTGTAGAGACCAGACTCCATCAGCATAACCCTGAGTGCAACATCACTCCTTTTCCAAATAGCATATGCAGCAATAGCTTTGGGAAAGAATGGAATGAGAACATACCTAGCTCTAATATGAGTAGCTCAAAACTTTTTTATAGCATGACATAATAAAACAAGCACTCAATTTAGTGTCAGAAGTCCTGATTTTGAAACTTGGGTCTATTACTTACAATCTGATTGTGGGCAAAGTTCTTAATCATTTGGGCCTCAATTTTAACATCTGTAAAAGGGAGATAATAGCATTTGTACTATATATCTCACAGCATTATGAGGATCAAAGGGAGATAAAGTGGGTAAGGTATATTTTAATCATAAATTTCTATACCAGTGTGAGCTTTTGTTGTCATACGTTGAATTCTAAACCAGGGTCAAACTATTTCATGAGAAAGTAACTGATTATACTTTAACAAAGCTAAAATCATAAAAAACTTAGACTGTAAGAGATGCTAAGATCCCTTTACATTTTAGCCTATTAATATATTATGAAGGTTTGCTTCATTATCCTATAGAGGATATTATGTGGCCTATAACAGCAAAAATTTTTATAAAGTATGAACATTTCATATGATTAAGCTTTTCCACAGTTCTTTTTTCCTCAAATTTACAATTTTTCCTCCTCTTAAGCCTTTCCTATTCTATTAGAGGATACCCTGAGCTAAGGGCTCACTGACCACAAATCTAAAGCCTTAATTCTTTGCTGGTGCTATTCAGTCATTTCAGTTATATCCAAATTTATGACCCCATTTAGAGTTTTCTTGGCAAAGATACTGGAGTTATTTGTCATTTCCTTCTCCAGCTCATTTTATATGTGAGGCAACTGAGGCAAACAGGGTTAAGTGACTTGCCCAAGGTCACACAGCTAATAAATGCTTAAAATCAGATTGGAACTCACAAAGACAGGTCTTCCTGACTTTGGGCCCAGCATTTCATCTACTGTACCACCCAGCTGCCCCTCAGTTCTACTTCTGCTGTTAAGGGACATTTTATTCCTTATCACAACATGATATGGATAAAGCATTGACTTCAAAATCAGAATTCCACAATTCTAGTCCTTTCTATATCCATGAGACCTTGGGTCACTCAATTTATCTGAACCTCAGTTTCCTCATTTGCAGAATGAAAATAATAAGACTTACACTACACATTTCATAACTTTGTTTTGTTTTCTAGACCTGAAATTATCTATCTATATATCTATGTATCTATCTGTCTATCTTGGCACAGGGAACATTTCATGAAGTTTCCCGTGTCAAGGCAATACTACTTTGCTCTTTATGGTGGCACTTGGGTGTCCTGACCAGAGTAACACAGCTCCTGTATCTCAAAGGCCTAATTTGAATTCCGGTCTGATGTGAAAGACTCTGCTCTATACATTACAGAACACTGACTGTCACAAAGTTGTAAAGAGAATTAAGAAACTTTCTAATCATAGGTACTACATAAGAAGACCTTTATAATCACAGGTACTATGCAAGTGGCAAATGTTACAAGGAGAACATTCAGTAGTATCACTAATCTCCTTTCACATGGGGCCTTGAAAGGAACTATTCTCTTCTCCAAACTGACAAAATGCTAATAGTCATTATAGTTCCCATGATAACGAGCTTTTTATATGAACTGGATTTTAAATGGATCATTGTTAGACATGTGTAGTGACTATTGAGCTACTGAGGGCTTTTTTTCCCCTTCATGGGCTCAGAAACCTAGTTCCTAAAATTCTGCGTTTTTAAATAAGCAATGGTTTCATAATGTTAATAAATGTTAGTAGATGCTAGTAGTTCTACTGTATTCATCTATCTCAAAATTGGGGTTATAGAACCTGGAGTTCTTGAGCTAAGATAACAAAGTTGTCTGCAGTAATAGGATATTAACATCTAGAAAAATTACAATAGTAAAGGCAATAGCAATGTTTATGGTTATCTGTTTACTCATCCTTTCGTCTTTGCTTAGGTCTTGATATTAATAAATTCATTTAGCCAGGAGATGTGATATAGATGTGAAGGTATATGTGGGATTCACATATATACACATAAATATATTGCTTAGGTATTGACAATGAATTTATTTAGCTGTGAGATGTTATATAAATATATATGCATACATATATGTGCACATATATGTTAGGCACTATATATAAAGAGAGGATTCCATGTATATTTATATGTAAAACATTTTTGTTCCATAATGGTTCAATCATTACATTTTTAAGTATCAAACAGCTATGGTTTGCATTTAGGATTCAGAGATTCTGGGAGATCACGTGGATCTATAAACAGCCTTGCTGCTTCTTTATCATATGCAAATCTGACCTTTTTCTTGTGGTAGTGCAGAAAAAAAAAATTAATGCTTGGTTAGCATGTCTTACATAGCTATGAACTACAGCTAACAGATTCTGAACAGACCGTTAATTGACAAAGTTAGTATATTTTATGTTAATTCCTGACTTTGGAGGACAACATTTATCTTCCACCAAGATGCTTAGTGACCCTAAGTTCAACAGCATCTTAGCTAAATCCAGAGCAGAGTTTGAAAATGAAAGTAGCATCATGGTAAGTGAGCCAACTAAATCAGCCTAAAACTAGGAACAAACTAAGGCTTGGTGAGCCAACTTTAGTTTGACAACAGCCATGGTGTTAGCCAACTCCCTTTCAGGGTTTGTTTTAAAAGAAGGGAGGGAAAAGGAGTCAAAAAGAACTTTTGCTTCATTACTTTTAAAATTCTGGGTTTTTTAAATAAACAATGGCTTCATAATGTTAATAAAATGCCACTGGGGTAAGTGATCAACTGTTATGACATTAAGATTAGGAATAAAGTAATGCATATTCTAAAAGGTTAGCTGACATTCCTGGTGTCATTTTATTCATTCACATTATATCCTCCACATTCACAACAAATAAGGCTATCAATCTTGTAGAAAAACAATTCTTTAAATCCCAAACCACATGTTATATCAGAAAAAGTTTTCTTCTATAAATTCAGAACTTTACTGTACCAATCACAGATTGTCTTTGCTCAAATTGATAACTTTCTCTCTTTTGTTTCCTAGAAAAGGAAATGTTGCTGACGATGGATGAAGGTTACATGAGATTTACAAGGTGGGGAGTCTATTGTTCATACAAAAGTTGACTGAAGTCGTTCAGGTTATATTGCAAGAGGAGGTTATCCCCTAGGAGCTCAAGGATGCCTCCATTGTCTGTCTATAAAGGTAAAGGAAATATATTGTCCTGTGATAATCACTGGATGAGGAGAAGGTTGTTTTTCTCTTAGTCGTTGCTGGCAAAATTCTTGCCAAGGTTCTCCATAGGCTCATGCTTCACCTGGAAGAAGGTCATCTATCTGAGAGCAAGTATGGCTTCAGACAAGGGCAAGAAATGGTTGATATGGTGTATGCTGTCAAACATCTCAAGGTGACATCCCAGTACACAACATTCATTGATCTGACCAAGGGTTTTGATATTGTCAGTTGTGAGGGCTTATGGAAAATTATGTCAAAATTTTGTTGGCTGGACAAATTCATCAGTATTGTACATCAATTCATTTTATTATTAATTTACTTTCAGTTTTCAACATTCACTTCCACAAGATTTTTAACTTGAAATTTTCTCCCCATCTCCCTCTGCCATCGCAAGATGGCATGTATTCTGATTAGCACTCCCTCCTTCTATCACCCCTCTTTATCCAATTCCCCTTCTACTTTCTCCCAGGACAGGAAAGATTTCAATACCCCATTGTCTATATATCTAATTTGCCAGTTTCATGTAAAAACAATTTTTAAAATTCAGTTTTAAAACTTTGAGTTTCAAATTCTCTTCCTTCCTCCCTCCCTGCTCACCCTCATTGAGAAGGCATGAAATCTGATATAGGTTATACATGTGCAGTCACGCAAAATACTTCCATAATAGTCATTTTGTGAAAGACTAACTATATTTCCCTCCATCCTATCCCACCCCCATTTATTCTATTCTCCTCTTTCACTCTTTTCCTCCTCAAAAGTGTTTGCTTCTGATTATCCCCTCCCCCACTCTGCCTTCCCTTCTATCATCTTCTCCCCTCTCTTATCATTTCCCCCCTACGTTCCTGTAGGGTAAAATAGATTTCCATACCCAGTTGAATATGTATATTATTCCTTCCTTAAGTGAAATCCAGTGACAGTAAGGTTCACTCATTCCATCTCATCTCTCATTTCTTCTCCTCCACTATTAAAGATTTTTCGTGCCTCTTTTATGTGAGATAAATTATCCTATTCTACTGCTCCCTTTCTCCTTCTGCCAGTTCATTCCTCTCTGACTCCTTGACCTGGGAACTATGGAATTTGGCTACAATATTTCCAGATGTTTTCCTTTTGAGATCTCTTTTAGGAGGTAATTGGTGGATTCTTTCCATTTCTCTTTTACCCTCTGGTCTCAGAACATCAGGTCAGTTTTCCTTGATAATTTCTTGAAAGATGATGTTTGGGCTTTTTTTTTTTCTTTTTTTGATCATGGCTTTCAGTTAGTGCAATAACTTTAAAATTATCTCTCCTGGATCTATTTTCCAGGTCAGTTGTTTTTTTAATGATATATTTCAATTGTCCTCTCTCTTTTCATTCTTTTGGTTTTGTTTTTTAATTTCTCAATTTCTCATAGAGTCATTAATTTCCATTTGCTCCATTTCAATTTTTAAGGAATTATTTTTTTCAGTGAGCTTTTGGATTTCTTTTTCCATTTGACCAATTCTGCCTTTCAAGGCAGTCTTTTCCTCATTGACTTTTTGCCATTTAGGTTAGTCTATTTTTTTAAGGCAGCATTTTCTTCACTTTTTTGGGAGGGTCTCCTTTAGGAAGCCATTAACTCGTTTTTCATTATTTTATCGTATCACTCTCATTTCTCTTCCCAATTATTTTTCTACTTATCTTACTAGATTTTCAAAATCATTTTTGAGCTCTTCCATGAACTGCAATCAATTTATATTTTTCTTGAAGGCTTTGGATGTAAGAACTTTGACTTTGTTGTCTTCTTCTGGTTATATGTTTTGATCTTCTTTGTCACCAAAGTAAGATTCTATAGTCATTTTTTTTTCTGCTGTTTACTCATTTCCCAGTTAATTATTTGACTTTTTAACTCTTTGTTAAAGTAGGGCTCTGCTTCCATGATGGAAGGTGCACTGTCCCAAGCTTCAGGTTTTGTGCAGCTGTTTTCAGAGAAACTTCTACAGACCTGCAAATTTTCAGTTCTTCCAAGATTATATGATGAAAGGAGTGGTGTTTACTCTTTTCCCGAACTGTGCTCTGGTTTTGAGGGATCACAAGCACTCTTGTCTGTCCTGGAACTGTGAGAAGGATTCCTCCCCACTACAGCCACAAGCTCTTCAACACCAGTCCTCTGCCTAGCCCCAGGACCACCTCCCAGGATTGTGACCCATTTCCAAGCAGTGGAAAAGCAAAAGAAGTCTGCCTTAGGGCCCACAAAGAGATCCTTGCAGCCCCTCTCTGATTACTTGCTTGATTACCATTTGTGGGTCAAGAGCTCTATAAGCAGCTGCCTCATAATACCTTGCATTCTGATTACCCCTTCCCTCAATGTGCCCTCCCTTCTATGATACCCCACCCTTCCCTTATCCCCATCTTCTCTCTTTTCTTACAGGGCAACATAAATTTCTATACCCCATTACCTGTATTTCTCATTTCCCAGTTACATGCAATAATAATTCTCAAAATTCATTTCTAATACTTTAAATTCCAACTTCTCTTCCTCCCTCCCTCCCTACCCATTACCACTGAGAAGGCAAGCAATTCAACACAGGCTATATATGTGTTATTTTGCAAAAGACTTCCATAATAGTCATGTTGTGAAAAACTAACTATATTGCCCTCTCTTCTATCCAGCCCCCTTTTTTATTCTCTCATTTGACCTTGTCCCTTCCCAGAAGTGTTTACTTCTAGTTACTCCCTTCTCCCATTTGCATTCTAGCATCCCCCTCACTCCACTTGTCCCCTTCTCCCCTACTTTCTTGTAGTGTAAGATAAATTTTCATAACAAATTTAGTGAACATGTTCTTCTTTCCTTAAGCCATATGTGGAGAGAGTAAGCTTCAGTTTTCCCCTCTCACTTTGTCCCTTTTCTCCTCAATTGAACAAGATTTGTCTTATCTCTTTTATGAGTTATAGCCTGCCCCATTCCATTTCTCACTTTCTCCTCCTGGTATTTTCCTCCCTCACCCCTTGATTTTTATTTTATTTTTTTATTGATATCATCTCTTCTGGTTCAACTCAACCTGTTCTCTCTGTCTGTGTGTGAGTGTGTGTGTTTGTATGTGTATGTGTGTATAATCCCTCCACCTACCCAAACACTGAGAAAAGTCTCAAGAGTTACAAATAGTATCTTTCCATGTAGGAATGTAAACAGTTTAGCTTTAGAAAGTCCTTCAGAATTTCTCTTCTTGTTTACCTTTTCATGCTTCTCTTGATTCCTGTTTGAAAGTCAAATTTTCTCTACAGTTCTGGTCTTTTCATCAAGGATGCTTGAAAGTCCTCTATATCATTGAATGACCATTTGTTCCCTTGAAGTATTATACTCAATTTTGCTGGGTAGATGATTCTTGGTTTTAATTCTAGTTCATTTGACTTCTGGAATATCCTGTTCCAAGCCCTTTGATCCCTTAATGTAGAAGCTGCCAGATCCTGTGTTATCCTGATTGTATTTCTACAATACTCAAATTATTTCTTTCTAGCTATTTGCAATATTTTCTCCTTGACCTGGGAACTCTGAAATTTGACCTCCACATTCTCTTTTTTGGGTCTCTTTCAGGAGGTGATCAGTGGATTCTTTTAATATTTATTTTGCCCTCTGATTCTAGAATATCAGGGTAGTTTTTCTTGGTAATTTCATGAAAGATAATGTCTAAGCTTTTTTTTTTTTTTTGATCATGGCTTTCAGATAGTCCCATAATTTTTCAATTATCTCTCCTGGATCTAATTTCCAGGTCAGTTGTTTTATCAATGAGATGTTTCACATTATCTTCTATTTTTTCAATCTTTTGGTTTTTTTTTCTAACTTCTTGGTTTATCTCATAGTCATTAGCTTCCCTGAACTTGATTCTCTCTTTTAAAGAACTATTTTGTTCAGTGAGCTATTGAACATTCTCTTCCATTTGGCTAACTCTGCTTTTTAAAGCCTCCTTCTCCTCATTGGCTTTTTGGATGTCTTTTCCTAATTGAGTTAGCCTCTTTTTAAAGGTGTTATTTTCCTCAGTATTTCTTTGGTTCTCCTTCAGCAGGCTGAAGACATGCTTTTCAAGCTCTTCAATGGCCTGAGCCTATTTCATATTCATAGTAGTCAGAAGGAGCAATACAAGGGCATTCTCAAGTTCTCTCTGAAGAACTTGGAATTGATTGAATCACATGGGAGATGCTGGCAAAGGACTCTAAGCATGGCAACCTTCATCTAAGAAGGTGCTGTGCACTATGAATAAAGGAGAACTGAAGTAGTTCAAAAGAAACATAAGATGCACAAATTTAGAGAATGCACCTCAAATGTTCACACAGACTCTTTGTGCCCAATCTATGGTAGAGCATTCTTAGATCATGTTAGTCTGATCATCCACAGTCAGACACATTGATACTTTAAGATAATGATGTCATTTTAATCCTATTTGAGAATGAAGAACAACAACCACCCCCATTAACCACCTCTCTTGTTTTCTAGCAAAGGAAGTATAACTGACAATTAATGAAGTGGAAAGCTTTAATTAAGAAATATCTTGGTTCACATTCTCTAATACTGACTAGTTTTAGACTCACTGGCCCTAGGATCAAAGAATCTGAGGTTAAATACCAATTTGGATGTTGTTAAACTTTATGCATAAGAGAAGTAATCCTCTCTGTGTCTTAGTTTTTGTTTATTTGTTTGGTTTTTTAAATATATAATATGATGGTCTTGGTAGAACTTTGAGATCTCTTCCACCCCTAAGCCTATGTCGATTTAATTCAATGCTTCACTTGTTTTTTTAACTTAATCTATGAACTATAGACTAAACTAAACTATAAATCAACTACGATCCTAAAAGTTGTGTAAACTCTCTGTTCTAAAAGGAATTCCCTGGAGATTATTTATTAAGTCATAGACTAATTTCAACCTGTTTGGGTAGATGAAGTTCCCAATATCACCTGGTCTCTATATAAATGCATTATTGGGCATCTTAATATCTCTTAAACATCATAAAGTTATAGAATTGTTAAGGCATTCTCCTACCATCACCATTCAGGGAAATATGGCTTTATGTAATATAGGAAAAAAACATTTTTGATTTGCATCCATTTCTTCTTTCATAAGAAAAGTATTTTTCTGGAGGCAAATATTAAACAAATTTTCCCCAACTGGTCTATAAAAAAGTGATACGTTAATACACAGCGAGACAGCTTGAGCAATGTTTACCATTCTCAAGCAGAACCCTACATAGTATGATAATGATATGGAGGGGATGAAGATAAGGGGGAAAAAATACAAATATTTGTTAAGCACCTAATATGTGCCAGGCACTTTACTAAGTGCTTTGCAAATATCATCTTGCTTCCTAAAAAATAAATTTGATTTAAAATTTTACTTGCTATAACAATAAGTCACTGGCTGGAATTTATGTGCTTAAGTAACAGATTAAAAAAATCTAACTTTTATTGCTTACCATTTGCTTTTTATGTTTGATTTTCACTATTTGATGAAAATGAATCAAAATGGAATACAAATGGCCACAAACCAAAAACTCGTTTTAAAAATTATTAAAGACAAATTCTGAATTCAACAAATACTAAACAAAACAAACATTTCTACATACATAGCAGAACAGAAAAAAGAAATTAATCATGAAAGTATGGATCTCTACTGTGCACAGCTTGCTCTTCTTTTAAAAACTATAATAAGATCAACAGGCAAACTCCCCAAAATGCTGAAGAAAATAATACCTTTAAAATTAGATTAAAGCAAATGGCAAAAGAGGTCAAAAAAGTCAATGAGGAGAAAAATGCCTTAAAAAGCAGAATAAGCCAAATGAAAAAAGAAGTCCAAAAGCTCACTGAAGAGAATAATTCTTTTAAAAAAGCAGAATGGGGCAAAAATAGAAACTAATGACTTTATGAGAAATCAAGAAATTATAAAACAAAACCAAAAGAATGAAAAAATAGAAGATAATGTGAAGTATCTCACTGGGAAATCAACTGACCTGGAAAATGGATCCAGGAGAGATAATTTAAAAATTATTGGACTACCTGAAGGCCATTATCCAAAAAAGAGCCTAGACATCATCTTTCAAGAAATTTTCCAGGAAATCTGCCCTGATATTCTAGGAAAAAATGGAAATGGAAAGAATCCACTGATTACCTGCCCTCCTGAAAGATATCCCAAAAGGAAAACTCCTAGGAATATTTTAGCCAAATTCAAGAGTTCCTAGGTCAAGAAGAAAATATTGCAAGCACCTGGAAAGAAACAATTCAGATATTGTGAAAACACAATCAAGATAACCCAGAACTTAGCAGTTTCTACAGGAAGGGATTGTAAGTCTTGGAATATGATATTCTAGAGGTCAAAGGAGATGAGATTAAAATCAAGAAGTGCCTCCCCAGCAACACTGAGTATAATACTTCAGAGGAAAAAATGAAACTTCAATGAAAATAGAGGACTTCCAAGCATTCTTATTAAAAAGACCAGAGCTGAGTAGAAAATTTGACTTTTAAATGTAAGAATCAAGAGAAACCTGAAAAGGTAAATAGGAAAGAGAAACCACAAGAGATTTATTAAAGTTGAACTATTTGCATTCCTACAAGGAAAGATGATATTTTTAATTCATGAGACCTTTCTCAGTATTAGGATAGTATAATGCTAATGAGAGTTCAAGATCTTAACCACCAATTGATGGCCCTGCCCATTAGGAGAATCTTGATTAGAGGAGGCCCACACCTTTTCTTAATGTCTAATGAGGCACTGGTTCTCAAAGGTTCTGATGCCCTCTGGCTTTGAAAAGTGTATAAATACTCTGAAGTGAGATTTTGTTTTGGGGCTTACACTTTGGAAGTGTTTGTTGGGCCAGAAGAGACTCTGGGCAGCTACTAAGGAGCTCCCCCCCCCCCCGCCCCCCCCCCAGCTTTGAAAACTTAGATGATGATGCTTCTCTCTCTGGTAACTATGTATGAATGTAACTATCAGACAGTTGGATCTGTCTGTTGATCTATGATGTATATATTGCTTATGTCAGACAGTTGAAAGCCATGTCTGCTGATCTTGATTTCTCCGCATTTTCTCTGAAGTTCAGAGAGTTGACTTTTTCCTCTGAACTAAGTGAATAATATATATGTTTGATTAAAGTGATTGTTGACCCCTCAAAGGTCACTTTTCTTTTAGAAAAGCAGATCTAAGAACCTGTACAGCAGGCCTTCCTGTGTATGTTGGGATCCTTGCTGTTATAGGTAGTTGGAGAGAATCCATATATACACATACATATATATATATATATATATATATATATATATATGTATATATATATATGTATATACATATATATATACACATATATATGTATATGTTTATGTGTATGTATGTGTGTGTGTGGAGAGAGAGAAAGAGAGAGAGAGACAGACAGACAGAGAGAGACAGAGAGAGAGATACAGAGAGAGTGGGGGCCACAGAGTGAGCTGAATATGAAGGGATGATATCTAAAAAAGAAAACTATTAGGGTTGACAGGAATGTACTAGGAAAAACATAAAGGGAAAGGTAGAATGTAGTAAATCATCTCATAAAGAAGAGACAAGAAAAAGCTTTTACAATGGAGGGGAAGAAGACAGGGAATAAGTGAATCTGTCTTTCATCAAATTTGGCTTCAGGAGGGAATAGTATACACACTCAATTGGGTATAGAAGTTTATCTTACCCCCAGAAAAGCAGGGGTGGGGGAAGGAGATAAGAGAGGGAGATAATAGAAGGGATGGAAGATTGAGGGAAGGGGTAAGAGGAAGCAAACATTTTGGTAGAGGGACAGGTCAAAGAAGAGAATTGAATAAATAGAGGGTGGGACAGGATAGAGGGAAATACAGTTAGTCTTTCACAAGATCACTGTTATGGAAGTATTGTGCATGACCAGACATGTATAACCTTTATTGAATTGCTTGCCTTCTCAATGAGGGTGAGTGGAGATGGAGGAAGGGAGAGAATGTGGAATTCAAAGTTTAAAAATGAATGTTAAAGGTTGCTTTTACATGCAACTAGGAAATAAGATATATAAGCAATGGGTGTTTAGAAATCTCTCTTGTCCTACAGGAAAACAGAAGGGAAGGGAATAAAGTGGGGATGATAGAAAAGAGGACAGATTGGAGGAAAAGGCAATCAGAATACACACTATTGTGGCTTGGGGGTAGAGGGGAGAAGGAGAGAAAATTTGAAATTTAAAATTTTGTGGAAGAAAAAGTCAAAAACTGAAAATAAATTTATATTAAAATGTTATCTATATATGAGGTCTTTCTTCTTTTTCTTTGACCTGTTTGGGGTATCCTAAGAGTAGTTATGTTAGCTAAAGGCTGTGCACAGTTCAGTGATTTATTCCAAGTAAATTATACAAATTGTTTTCAAAATGACTGAATCAATGCAAAGCTCAACAACAGCCATTAGTATGCCTATTTAAGACTATCTTTTGAGCTCTATAATTCAGTTGGACTTTGAAACTAAACTTCAGAAGAGTCTTACAAAGCTAGTTTTCAAGTATCTAGGAATCTCATTTACCAGAGCATTTAAAACTCATGAATAAAGCCAGACATGAAAGTTGGAGAACATGGCTTAGAGATTCAGTGTTATGCAGTAGAAAGAGTATTGAACAGAGAATTATAGAATTTGGGTTCATATTCTGTGTTTGCTACATACTACTTGTATGATATGAGGCAAGTCATTTAAATTTTCTTGGATTCCATTTGTTATCTATAAGTTTAAATAGCCATATGGAGCACTGAATTTCACTTGCAGAACTCTTTTTTTCTCTTTTATTTTTGTTATGACGTAGCTCTCTGAATGTGGTAGGAGGATTGATTATCTTGGGAAATGAAGATGATAAAACCTAAAAGCGATATCTGTATCTGTGTGTGTATGTGGCATAAGAGGACTTTTTAGTCATCTTTCATCCTTAAATCTGTGCTCCAAGGTCTGGATGAGAAATAAAACAATGTAATGAAAATAATAATAATAACTTACATGTAATTTTCTTCATAAAAACCTTGCCAGGTAGGTAGCATGAATAGACTCTGTCCATTTTACAGATTAGGAAACAGGTTTCTAGAAGTTATATGCCATCAAAGATGACAAAAAGAAAAAAAAAAAGAAAATGAGAGTCAGCTTAAAAAAAACAAATAGGTTCTTTGATATTTGTAGAGTTGTGAATATTAAGTCATTCTGGAAAGTAATCTGAAATCATTCACTAAAAGACATTAAACTGTATACTCACTTTAATCCAGCAATACATGTATCATTTCTGGGACATCACCATTCATTTTGACACCTCTTGATACTGGACTCTGATGACTCTAGAGTAGAGAGTGAGGATGATGGCTCTGTGCAGTTATGTCTCATTTGAATCTAATTCACTCGCAAGTCAAGATTTCATGATGACCCTCATGATGTCATCGATCTTCTTGGATAATGAAGGACAATAAGAAGAAAGAAAAACCAATACGTACCAATATATATATCATATATTCTATTCCCTGAAGAAATCAAAGAGGGAAAGTATCCATATGTACAAAACTATTTATAGCAGCTTATTTAGTTATAGAAAAAAACTTGAAACTTCAGATCACAGCTAATTGGGGAATGGCTAAACAGCTTGTGTTATATGAATGCAATGAAATATTATTTTATCATAAGAAACAGAAGAATGACACCTTCAAGGAAACCTGGGAAAATTTATACTCACTGATGCAGAGTGAGGAAAGCAGAACCAGGAAAATAATTTATATTAGAATATTATCAAGAAAAACAATTTTAAATACAAGAATATTGATTAGTACAATGACCATTTACAATGTCATAAAAATGATAATCAAGCCAGTTATTCATCTACCGACAAGAAACTAATGTACCCAAGATGTTGAACAAGACATAGATTTTTTGACATGGCTGAATGTGCGGGATTCCTTCTGTTTGAATGTGTGTGTATATAATTATATATATGTGTGTATACACACACACACACACACACACACACACACACACACACACACACACACACACACATATATATATATGATGGTTGCAAGGTGACGTGTGTGTGTGTGTGTGTGTGTATGCAGCCTTTCACTGCTTAGCCTGGGACTACACCTATAGATATAGAGACATATATAGATATAGATATACTTATATTCATATATACATGTGTATATGTGTTTTATGGGCTTTCTTTTTCATTTTTTCTTCTTTTTTTCCCAAAAAGATGAGGGGATAGAGAGGAAAGGTTTAGAAAAAGATAAAAAAAGAAGGAAAGAGAAGAGGATCACTGAAGTATATGTGTAATCACAGAATAGAACAGAAGGAAGTCCAGAAAGAATCACAGATATGGGACAGTCTTGAAAGTCACATGTTGAATTTGTTGCAATATTTAGAAAGAAAAGCAAGATGCCAATGATAGAACTCTCTGGTTTAATGCAATATCTTCTTTCTATTCTATCATGTACATGGAAATGCCCATTTTATTTGCTATTTTCTAAGTTCAGAATTATGTGTGTGTGTATGTATATATATATATATATATATATATGTGTGTGTGTATCTATCTCTCCATCTATCTATCTATCTATCTATCTATCTATCTATCTATCTATCTATCTATCAATGTATTTAATTTACTTGACTCCAATCTAGTTTTTCTTTCACTACATCACATTTTTTCACTGGAATGAAACTAGGAATTGAAGTGGAGGTTGGATTGTGGCTGAAGACAAGGTCAGAAGATTGAAGCCAGAAACAGAAATAATGTGTAATAGTATGGCATGAAATCTGGGGCAGAATTGGTAATGGGTGAGTAGGATTGAAGCATTAATAGATAGGATGAAACATTTATCTGAATTACTCTGTCTAAAAGCTTAGAGAATCTGAGTTTCTGGTGTATTAATTCACACACCTCAAATTTTAGGATTCTAGCCAGATTAAGTAAGTGCCAAAACAATTGGAGAAAGTGTATTATCTTAGTACTTAATGATTAACTGGAAAGGGAAATAGAACCTTTATGATAAAGTCTCTTCTGATGTTATTTCCAATCAAAGGAATTAAACTGAATTAAAGTTTATTTATCTAAAACCTAACTCCTTTCTCCAAGTCAAAACTCCAAACTCTGGATATTTGTCACTACATCTACAGACACTTTGAAGGTATTATGATTTGGGAACCAGAGATATTAAACTTAACTCAGTCCCTGATACATACAATTTCCTCTCTTAGCTGAACCCTGGACCCAGAAATGTCTTCATCCTGGAAGCTCTCTTCAGTCTTGGGATTCACATAATAGACTGCTCCCTCTGATTGAATGGCTCCTCCAGGAAACACCATTAAAGGATGGTGTCCTGGTTAACCACATTTCATTCGTTTCCAAGCTGAACTCCAGACTTTGTCTGTCCTGCTGCAAGGCGACTTTGTCTACCCTTCCCTGCTGTTGGCTGCCATTATGTTTTGCCTCTTTTTTTAGCTTCCTTTCATGTGTTGTCTGAGCAAGGACTGTCTTTCTTTGTTTGTACTGTATTTATATTCCCAGTGCCTGGCCAAAATAAGCACTTAATAAAAGTTTGTTGACTGACCCCAAAGAATTTCTTTTGAAAATTAAGAAGCAAATCATGTAATTTTTTTCTTGCCTAACCAGAAACCAATAAGAAAAAGAGACAAAAGGGCAAAACAGCAAGTTTCATGACTGGTACAGATAGAAAATATGGTGATTCTAGTACAGAACTTCAGCTAAATTCACAAAAATTATTTTTAATCTGACAGCCTTGAATTCAAACAGTCAAAACATCAAGCCCTCAAGACAGAGGCAACCTGTTTTCACTAAGAATGGCAATTCCTCTTGGGGCTTTGTATATAGCTGTAACTAGTGTAGAGAATTGGAGTTTTGTTCCATCAAGCTTTTACTCCCTTGGAGGTTCAGAATGGTTCAAGTCACCATGCCTTGGACTCCAAGTCTTTCAACAGTTTGAAACAGCCTTTCACTGTTTAGCTTGGACCACACCAGGATATTATTACCATGAGGGATAAGTTGACCCCTATCCCATTGTGACTGCCTCCTCTCCCCATGCCCCAATCAGACTATTGTCTGTGATTATATCTACTACTCCCTGCCGCCCTCACCATGGGACTGTTTTCTGTATTGCTTCTTCCCCAGTAAAAGGATTACTAAATTAATCTCGACATTCGGATTATTAAGATGAATGATATTAATTCTAATAGTGGCTTATGGCACTGTTAAAAGTTTTCAAGGAACTAGATAAAGATGTATGATCATCCTAATGCTACCCCATGCTCTTACTGGCCATTAAATAACCATCATAAGCAATGGCTTTTGATCACTGATCCTGGATTTGACCTGTTGATTTACACAAGAAAAATCTCTGCATCCCATTACCGATATCCTGAACCATTGAGTTCAAATAGCTAGCAGCTGTTGTCTGACTAGTTTGCAGTGGCCCATATTCAGCAGGCAATCTAATTACTGTGTTTTACAGCTGTGCATTATTTATAGCTTCTGTGAAGCCTCACTCTGCTGCTACTAGTCACATTATGCTATATTACATTTGTGGCTCAGTACTGAGGGGGGCTAAAATAGGTTTTATTAAATAGAGGAAAAATATGAAAAAGAAAAAATAAATTCTATGCCTATCCCACAGGATAAACACTTTAAAAAGCTATCTAATGGCTATTTAATAACTGTCCGTTCAACATATGTGTGGATGATACCAGTTTTTATGCAGAACATTTTTAATTACAAATCACACAGTTTGGTATTCCATATGTCCATTTCTGCCCAGACTTGGGTCACATTGTTTAAAATAGAAAAGGAACCACGTCTACTGTTTCCTTCACTCATTTATGCCAGAATGTTTCTGGGTTAAAAGCAGTTTTGAGCTGGTCAGTCCCTTCATGCACTTACTTTAGTTATATAAACAAGTATGTAGCCACAGCAGAACGGTTATGTTATGTTCTCTGTCTTTCCAAGAAGTTCCTTTCTGTGCCTACCAGCTGCCTTTTTCTTTCCGCTATCTTCCCAACCACTAACTGGCATCTTTATTTCTACCTTCTCTCCTTCTGCTCTTCACTGGAGAGTCCCACTCACCTAGCAAATATGGTGAAGTGCTGCAAAGAGCCAAAGTCTACTTTTCCTCTGAAACATCCTTGAATTTTACTTTAACATTTTTTCCATTACTTCAGTTCTTTGGCCACCAAGAATACTGTTGTCCATATACAAAGGCAACATCAGATCCCATGTTCGTACTCTGACAATGGAAAGGGAAGCAGGTCTGACAACCATAGAATCACCAAAATTCAGAGTTGAAAGGGATTTTTCATTCAGCCATTCCAGTCTATGCTAGAGGAAGAAATCCCTATACAACATACTTATCAAGGGGTTATCTAGCCTCTGCTGGATGAGAGGGAGAACCCACCACCTCCAGAGATCACATTAGCTTTATCATTTGCATTAAAGCATATTATCCAGGTTCTGAAGACCTTCAGTAGTCAATTACCCACTATCTCCTGAGTCAGCACATTCCCGTTATGAACAGCTCTAAGTATGAGGAAGCATTCTTTAAGTCAAGCACAAATTTGTCTTAAGCTTCTACCCATTGCTTCTCAGTCAGCTTTCTAAGGCCAAGCAAAACAATTCTAATCATCTTCTTAACAATCTTTCCAGTATCTGAATACAGATATCATGTCCACCCTGAATCTTTTGGATTATAGTCCCTTCATTAACCTAGTCCATTTA